>NC_057805.1:248895390-249195390 GCF_018294505.1 Triticum aestivum
GCGGGGACGAGGACGTGTCGCCACGGGATTGGCCGGGGCGCGGCGGCGGACGTGTCCGGCGCGGGCGGACGCGTCCGGCGCGGCGTGGAGGGAGAGGGTTAGGGTTCGTCTGTAGTTGTATTTCGGGATGCCCACATATTTATAGGTAGAGGGAGCTAGGAGACTCCAAATGAGGTGCGGTTTTCGCCCACACGATCGTGATCGAACGACCTAGAGCATGGAAGAGAGTTTGGTGGGTTTGGGGCTGGTTTTGGAGGGGGTTTTTGCTGGATACTCAAATGGACTTTGCGGATGCCCGGATAACCGTTGGAGTACCAAACGACCTCCGAATGGAACGAAACTTGACCGGTAGTCTCCGGGTGGTGTAAGAAGACCACTTGACAAGCCTCGGTCCATTCGGAGAAAGTTTGACACACGCACACGAAAGAAAACAAGAGGGGTGCACCGGAGGAGATAGGAGCGCCGGATTGCAAAACGGACAACGGGGAAAATGCTCGGATGCATGAGACGAACACGTATGCGAATGCAATGCACATGATGACATGATATGAAAATGCATGACATGACAAAATACAAAACGAAAGACAAAACCCGACAACGGAGGGAAAAACGTATCACATAGCCGAAAATGGCAAGAGTCGGAGTTACAAATATGGCAAGTTACATGCGGGGTGTTACAGGCAGGCCTTCGTAGTCGCAGACGGGCACGGGGCATTTGCAGGGCGCGAGCGGACACATGCTCTGGTGATCGGCGAGCTTGTGGTAAGTGATGTAGAGCCCACAGCCTTCATGCAGGACTCCACCCTCACCCAGGAGAGGATGGCGCCCATCGCCGTGTTCCGCATGTCGAAGCCGCCGTCGCGCTCACACTTCTGGCACTGCCGCTGGTTCCCGGGGCGCTTGCCGCGACAGTCCGCGCAGTCCAGGTACCCTCCCTTGCACTGCACAATTCAATCGAATAGCACATCAACCAAGAAACCCGCACCTTGCTCGATCAGCCAAATGGATGAGGTGTATTCAAACCTCATACACTGGAGGCTTCAAGGGGCCGAGGTATAAGGGGCAGTGGAGCAAGGTGAGGTCTATAGAGACCATAGAGAGCTCCATCATCGGGTCCTGTTCCGTCGGCATGATCTCGCCCTCCTCGTGCACAACCATCTCTCGCTTTAGGGCCGGGGCATTACAAAGTTTTACCGTCACATATTCATACTACTTCAAGGTGCATTAAATCAACACATGCAAGTACCAAAAGGAAAGTCACGGCATGCATGCATGTGTGTAATTAATGCATCGGTAAACGCAAATTATTTAAATATATCAAGTGCACTGCTTTGTTGTGTCGCGTCAACTCGTACAACAAGGAGAAGATTGATTACAACGCCCTCTCCCTCGCCCATGAGCGTGGTAGCTCACAGGACTAGGAGAAGCTTTTGCTACATGCTCTCCCTCCTGCACGCGGTGGACATGCAACATTTCATTCGATGTCAGATGGCCAGAAGCATACTAGTAGTACTCCACTGCAGTAGTACCATCATTGTTCGACTTCCCGAAGAGGCGAAGAGCCAAGCGCAACCCGGACGCTCGTGTGGCAGTTTCATGTGTAGGGGAGGTAGCATAGTGACATAGTCCAGGATAGCATGTACCATGCCTCTAAGCTTAAAATCGTCGGAGTCGGCTCCATGCTATGAGGCTGTCCCGAAGCATTTTTTGATTAAAATAATCTTCTGGCCCTACCTATCATCCTGGTGATTGTAGTTTGCACGCTCATCTGGTCAAGACAGGAATATATATTTTAATTTGTGGTGGGGTAAATGTTAGAGGTTGCAGCAAATATATTGTACATTGTGGGTCTTTTAGCCAAGTTTTTAGAGGCAAGCATGTGGGGCCAGTGCTATGATGTGTCGCATCAACTCGTACAATGAGGAGAAGCTTGATTTTACTACTACAGACCCTCTCCGTCACCCATGCATGCGGTGGCTCGCAGACGAGGACAGGCTTTTGCTTACTACAACCAGCTATCCCTCCCGCACGTCGTGGACGTACATGTAGCAGTTGATTCGATACTATAAAAGTAGTAACATCAATGTTCATCTTCTCGAAGAGGCGAAGAGCCAAGCACAAACCGAACGTGGCAGTTGCGAATGCTCGCTTGGCAGTCTTTGTGTAGGGGTGGGGCGTGGTGCGGAGCCTTGGAGCACGCATATAGCGAGGCTCTTGCATGAGACAAAATTGCCGTGTAAGCAGGCTATAAACCCACTATTGTACTTGCTCGCCCTGTAAACCGGAAAGGTGGGACTACTCCCTCCGTTCCTAAATACCCCCTCCGTTTTTATTTAGTCCGTGTATTAGCTTTGGTAAAAGTCAAGCTATATAAACTTTGACCAAGTTTATAAAAATATATATTAACATAAGCAATAACAAATCAATACAATTAGATTTATTATTGAATGTACTTTCACATCATATATATTTGTTATGATAAATATTTATATTATTTTTTATAAACTTGGTCAAACTTTATGAACATTTGACTTCATTCAACTCTAATATGCAGAGTAATTAAAATGGAGGGAGTATTTGCCTTTCTAGAGATTTCAACAACTGACTACACCCAAAATGAGTACATATGGAGCAAAAAGAGGGAATCTACATCGTAAATAAATACTACGTAGTTCTCTCGTTTTCCTCTCCGCCTTGGTCGCAGTGCACAATATTGAGTATACCACTACTGACTAGTCTCTTTTTGACACGCATTTACATTGATATGGCTTGAATGCAAATGAGGCAGGGGGTAGCGGTTCCCGAAAGGTTGAACGGTCAATGATGCCTCCGCATTCAATTAGCATGCAGAGGTAGGAGTAAGTAATTGTAGAAGCAGAATGGAGCCAGCACGATGTGAATGCATCGTAGTTTGGACTCTCATAAAGGTGCCCCACCACTCCAATCCAACTACTCCTAGTCTCTGCACAATACTTCCCACTCCAATCCAAGACCAGGACCAAGTGACCAGAAGCCACAAGCACCCATGGCGTCACTGGACGCGAGCGACAGTCGGCTGTGCCGGATCGTCCAAGACGCCGGCATGCGGCTCCACACCATGCAGCGTTTCCAGACGGTGTTGGCGACTGCCGGCGTCATAGCCCTCGTCGACGCCGGCTTTGCCTCTCGCATGTCCCAGATGATGGTCGACTGCATCCGCAAGTTCACCGTCGTCAAGAAGCGCGTGGACGACCTTGTTGTACTGCTCCAGCCGGTGCACCCAGGCTCCTCATTCCTTGTCATCCTCATAGGCCTCCAAGGTGACGAACTCTTTGAAGCACTGGTGGCCCTGCAGCTGTCGGAGGTCGCGACGAAGAATGTGCACCTCGAGGCCGTGCTTGCCGCGCAGCGCCTCGCCATGCAAGAAACCATCGACCTGCACATCCACGTCTATGAGGAAATCGTCTACATAGGCCACTACAAGGACAGCGAGGACAGAAAGACGTTGGCCTTCTTCCAGCGGCTGGAATCTTTGGACGCCATTGTTCAGAAGCACGTAGACCTGGCCACGAAAGCCACTGCTACTTAGTCGTCGTTCGGTGGGTCGGCGCCCTGAGTCGAGGCGGTGGACATCGTCGATGGATGCACCTTTCTTCTCGCCTCCTGTAACCAGCACTACATCGCCTTGTGGCCTTAATGTTTTATTAGTATGGCATTTTTATTCCAGTCGTAAATGACATTTGTGATCCCTTGCTCTTATTTGGTGTTAATTATATGTAGTATCACTGTCTTCGACATGTGTACTGCCTAGGTCCTAGTTTATTAGTCCCTTTTGTAATTTGGGCTAAATTTTGACCAAAGATTAAACTAACAAAATGTTAGTGCATGTCAACAAAAATTATATCATTTGATTTGTATTTGAACATAGTTTTCAATGATATAATTTTGGTGACATGCATGAACCTTCTGTTAGTCAAATTTACGGTCAAAATTTGGCACAGATTACTAGGGGGACCAATAAACCAGGACGGAGGTAGACTGGTCCGTCACCATCGTGTTTTGTGTCTAATTTTGACTTACGCGACCCAACCTACATGGAGGGAGTGTTGTATATATTGGCGCGACAACCAAACTTATATATTCAAAACTGATCGTTACTACAAGTCACGAGTTCAGAACAAGAAAGTGGAACAAATACAGCATGCCTATGCCGTTCGCGTCGCACCCCCACATGGTCGCGGTGCAAAATGTAGTAAATGACTAGTCTCTTCTTGACCCACATTTACATTGATATGGCTTGAATGCCAAGGAAGGAGAGGGTAGCGGTTCCCAAGACGTTGAACGGTCAATGATGCATCCTCAATTAGCATCCAGAGGGAATTAATTGGAGAAACATAATAGAGCTAGCAAGATGTGAATGCAACAGAGTTTGGACTCTCATATAAAGGCGCCCCACCACTCCAATCGATCTACTCCTAATCTCTATGCAACACTGCTCACTCCAATCCAAGACCAAGTGACCAGAAGCCACAAGCACCTATGGAGGCGATGGACGCGAGCAGCAGTCGGCTGTGCCGGATCATCCAAGACGACGGCCTGCGGCCCAACACCGCGCAGCATTTCCAGACAGTGCTGGCGACCGCCGGCATCATAGCCCTCGCCGACGCCGGCTTCGCCTCTCGCATGGACAACATGCTGGTCCACTTCATCTCCAAGTTCACCTCCATCAAGAAGCGCGTGGACGACCTTGCCGTACTGCTCTAGCCCGCGCGCCCAGGCTCCTCATTGCCTGCCACCCTCATTGGCCTCCAAGGTGATGAACTCTTTGAAGCACTGGTGGCCCTGCAGCTGCCGGAGGTCGCGATGAAGAATGTGCACCTCGAGGTCGCGCTCGCCGCGCAGCGCCTCGCCATGCAAGAAACCATCAACCTGCACATCCACGTCTACGAGGAAATCGTCTACATAGGCCATTACAAGGCCAGCGAGGACAGAAATACGTTGGCCTTCTTCCAGCGGCTGGAATATTTGGACGCCATTGTTCAGAAGCACGTCGACCTGGCCACAAAATTCGCTGCTACTTAGCCGCCGTTCGGTGGGCCGACGCCCTGACTCGAGGAGGTGGACATCGTCTATGAATGCAGCTTTCTTCTTGCCTCCTGTAACCAGCACTGCTTCGCCTCATGGCCTTAATGTTTTATTAGTGTATGGCATTTTTATTCTAGTCGTAACATTTCCACTGTGAGGTGGGGCCGCAGTTGAGCAAACCGACCATCGGCAAATCCCCACCCCGCCCACCATGCGTCGGCTGAGTTTAGAATTAGAAGAGAGAAATGAGGGAGAAGAGCTAGCTGTAGCTCGGACATTGTCGTCAGATGGGACGGGTTGATAGAATTGGAGTACTGAGCACTCGTACCTCATTTTTTTAGGGAAAAAGTAGTCATACGTCTAGTACCACTAGCTGGGTGCGTGCGACCTATACTTGTCATCACTTTAGGTCTCCTTTTTGAACCGCAGCTATGCTTCATAGTACATATTTTTTCATGCATTTATCCTCCTATATGTACTCCTAGGCTATTTCCACGTGCTCCCTTTCATCGACATGTGGGACATAGAGCATCTGGGTCGTAGTGCATGCACGACTCGGAGCATATGCAACCATGCAAGGGTACTTTACGTTTTAGACCTCATGAATTACATGCAAACCCCCCGCAGAAGAATAAATAAATGAATGAATTACTACATGAAACCGGATTATTTTCATAGAAACCGGAGCACGTTCACTAAATGTTGGACATAACACATTTATAAAAAATGACCGGACCTAAACCAGTCTAAGGGCCTCTTTGATTCGCAGGATACTGAAAACACACCAATGGGGAAAGTATGATGGCGATAAACCGAGACGAGGAGGAAGGCCCTGTTTGGATACTCTAACTCAGTTAGAGGTTAGAGTTAGATTCTAACCCCGAACTAACTCTAACCAAAGAGGTGTTTGGATGGCAGGGTTAGATTGACAATAAATGCTATATCTCAATCATTTGACTACTTTGGACCCTCTTTCCTGCTAGATTTGGTGTGGGCGGCTCTTGTGTGGCCTCCTCCCGCTCATAATTGACATAAATGAACCATCTTTACAAATCAAGCATGCAAAACATGATAAATTTTTTTTTTCCATACAAATGAGATATCCCACTTAAACATACAAGTCGTGAATCAAGCTTCACAAAAAAATACACTCCATGAAACAAAGCATGAGTTAAATCATCACAGAAGGCATTCACGATAGGGAGGGAGCCCGGAGCCCCTGACGCGCCCAGGGAGGAGCTCGTCATCGTCGCTCTGGAGGAAGGCTCTGTAGAGCCCAAGCCCCGGGAACCCCTTCGACGCCGGCGCTTACGAGTTGAGGTCAAGACCGGCATGGGTAGCAGGGCCGCTTGCCAACGACTGCAACCCGAATCTTTGGGCCTCTAGAAATAATGCAAGCCTAAAACTGAAATACCTAGAAAGGTGAACTGAATCTTTGGGCCTCTAGAAATAATGCAAGCCTAAAACTGAAATACCTAGAAAGGTGAACTGAATCTTTGGGCCTCTAGAAAGATTTATTACTTACTCAAGCAGCATCAAACAATTCCATGCGTGCACCACAAATCTATACCAAGTTTAATCAGGATCTACTTTTCCAAATCATAATCAGCGCTAGAGCGAGCAAGATCAATGATATGGCTGTGAGCCAGAGAAGGAACGAATGAACTCACCCCTCTCGCGACCTCCGTGGTAGACGTGCCGCTGCCGCGCACGACAGAGGGAGAGAAACGACTGGTGAAGGGGGAGCGGATGAGCTTCGGAGGCCAGAGGGAGAGGGCGGCCAGAGGAGGGCGAGGGCGGTCGAAGGAGGGCGTCGGAGGCCGGAGCGAGAGGGCGGCTAGAGGAGGGAGAGGGCGAGCGGCGGAGCGGCGCTTGGGCGGGTGGCCCGATGGGGAACAAAGAGGAGTCGTGCAAGGGGGGTCGGGAGGGAGGGATCTGGTGCGGGCAGGGGAGATTTTTTTAGTTCTCTTTTAGTGGGCCCAAGGAGAACTAACCCAATTAGAACCTCTCCACTGGGCTAGTTTTTTTAGCTAGGTTAGAGCAAACTAGCTCATACTAACCCCTCCTGTTTGGATACTTTGAGGCTATTTCAGCCCAAACTAGCTCTAACTCAGGGATCCAAACAAAGAGGAGTAGTACAGTACATGCTACAGACTGGATTGTGGCACATTGTTTTTTATGGCCATATCATCACATTGTTTTCTATGGCTATCACCTGCTGGTTCACTGGGCTGCCGTGGTTCGCACTACTCCAACGTGAGTAGTAGTACTAGTATATACACTATCTATACCGCATGATTCTTTGCTCCTTCTGACGTACGTCGCCGACATGTGGGAGAGCCAACATCCGGGTCGATGTGTCATGCACCATATTAGAGTGGGGAACGGAAGGGGGGCATCACCCCGGTCGTAGCGCTAGTAATTCATGACTATAGTAAGTAGTCATATCACAAGACCCCGTCTTTCCAGCAGTAACGCGCCATCAAATTGCACAGCCCTACCTTTCTAGCAGTAAGTTGAATCTGCTACTCCCTCACCCTCCTCGCCTCTCTGTCAAACCGCCTACGCAAAAACTGCCGCGCGTACTGCCCGGGAAAAGCCCCGCCCTCAACTTTTAACTACGGGAAAATAGTTCGAGCTTGTTCGTTCTATATAAATACTAGTACTGTATGTTTATTCACCCGTGGGGTTGTTCAATGAATGGAGGGCCAGGGAGCACAAGTGAACAATACTACTACTAGTAAGTAGGAGTCGTATAGTTAGTCGCGTTAAATAGAGAGCTTCTTTCTTTAATGCCACGTACACAAATTGAAACGCTTGTTGTGGAGAGAAAAAGATAATCACTCCACTATATATGTAGGCAGGGGCCCGAGCGCTTGCTTTACTAGTCTCTTTGTTCTCTCATCCTCTCCAGATCTAAACAAGATAGCGGTAGCGACATTTTCTCTCTGCCACCGCTGGTCACAGATCCGTCCGGATCCCTTCGGCCGGTGTGTGTAGAGGACTAGATGCATTGTGCACGCGGTCATCATCGACGAGGGAGGAAACCCATAGCTGCCGGCGAGTCTCGATCCTCTGCCTGTGTCGTTCTCTCCAACACAGCGCCGACTCGGGAGGTCCTCTGACCCTTGTTACTCCCTGTTGTATTGTGCACAGATCTGACCTGCCGCCGCCGACATCCCGACGACCCTCAGGTATAAGTTCTTCAAAAGCGGCCTTGCTCTACTGCCCCAGCTCCCCACGTGTCTGCATGTGCATCTTTTTCTACTTCCATCAGCTCTTCCAAAGCCACCTAAATTTTTAGTATTATTAGAGGTAAAGCTACTTCATGCAGACGAATCTAGGACTTGGTTCAAACAACAAAGAAAGGGGGGAAAGTCGTAGCATGAATCTAGGACTTGATTCAAAGAGTAAATAATAGGGGGAAAGTAGTAGAGACCAGATACCCAACCGTTCTCTTGGTTGAAAAGGGAAATAAAGGGAAAACGCAGTACAAACTGGATAAGAAACAGATCTATTATTGGTTGAAAAAAGGATAGAAAGTGGCGGCTGGTGGACAAGTCAATAGAGTATGTCCAGGATTAGGTTTGCTACCCTCACATAGTAAAAGGTCTCCAGGATTAGATTTTCTGCCCTCACAAAGTATGAACAAACTTGGCATCACCACTTTATGCCTCCTTGTAGGTACATTGTGCTGATGAGTCCACTATCGCATGTCCTTATACCAACTTTTTGCTTTTGTTAATGTAAAGGCGCATGTAAAATGAAGCGATCAGACTATTACCTTAAGGACATGTCTAACCAGTGTTATTGTTAATCTAATGACTCCAGTGATATGATGGAATTAAACTGTGTGACAAATGGTACTCCTGCTGTTTTCCCCAGTATGATAAGTAAGTTGCTTCTTTACGCTGCTTAGTGTCCTGGTGTCCCCACGGTCCCATGCCTTTAAACCAACTCTTTAGCTATTGTTGATCTACTGTATCTGGTAAACAACCAATGTCACCATTAAAGTAAACCCATATTTGACGAATGTCATTGTTGATTGTAATGCTTCCGGTAACATGAAGCATTGCTGACATCTTAAAATTTCTAATGTCCTTGCGTGATTGCCATGAACATAATTAATATGCTTCTTTTCATTTCATGTATGTTTTGTATCTTGTTATTGACCAGCAACTATTTTCTTTCTATCTTTTTGTTCAGATAGGGATATCCATTTCACCTTGTTGCTATTGTAACCTTTTGGTGAACTTCACAAAACACTTTTTTTGGAATGAGTGTCTTGTGCAGTTCAACTAAAATGTCACGTGGGCAACATCTCTCAATTTTGTTGGAACTGCACAAAATGGTGATTGGAGTTTCCAAAATCTCCATCAAATTATGCTGGTAATCTCGTGCAACATTTGATTAGCCTTTGCAAGACAAGTTGTCACTATCACCACAATGGCACTTTATTTTAGTGGAACTGCACAAAAGGATAAGAAAATTATAGTTGCACCTTACATGAGCAGGACAGCCAACCTTAATGTTGCTCAATTTTTGTGCAACTACTAAAGAAGAACCTGCCAGCTCACGAGAGCAAGTACTTCTTGCTAGCTGAATGATGCAATATTTGCTTCATTTCAGGTGAACTGCAGAAAAAGTCGCATGAATTGAATCATTGAGTGCAGCTGCAGGTTGACTTCAACTAGTGCCACTATTATAGTAATCATGCTCTTTATTATCTGTGTTGTGCAAACAGGAATACTCAAACTACAGATGTTGTGATCGTCAAGAGCATTCGCCAAGTTCTTGGGTTGTATGACATGGCTAGCCAAGATGGATTTAATCCCGATATTCACTTTATCAAAAGGCTCTAATGGGTTGGTTCTGAATCTTGCAAGCTGGGATTCAATGAGATGTGTATGCATCTTTGTTGTACATATTAATTGAGTCTTATTTGTTTGTTCCGAATCTTGCAACCTGGGAATCAATGAGATGTGTAAGTACCTTTGTTGTACTTATTATTTGAATCTTATTTGTTGGTTCTGAATCTTGCAAGCTGGGAAACACTGCATGATGATGCGGAGGACAGCAACCAAAACAAATAGTTCAAACTTGGTAGTATTATCTGTGTGAAAGTGCGACAAATGTGCTGATCGTGTGCGTCCTGAGAACAATAATTCTAATTGTTGTGCATGTTGATCCTGTGGCACTGATAGAACGAGCCAATGTGTTGCTTGTTTTAACAATCAATTTTAATTAAAGCTAATTAAATTTAGGTAAAGTGACCACTAACACTTGTTATTACAGTACCAATACAGACCCGCTCATCAACCGACGTGTGGCCGGAATAGGTTTCTTAATGGAGGCGTTTGAATGCGCCGAGGGTGCATGTTCTGTCAGGCGTGCAGCGGGCGAGGGAGGGGTAGTAAGTGTTGTCGCCTGTACACACTTAGTTTACTGTTGAATCCAGTTCCCCGAGAGCTAAAAAATGAGCTGTTGTCGCCGCCTACCCACTCGTTCACTTGAAGAGACTCCAAGGACAATCCGAGGGGTGAGCCTGCTGGATATGGACTTCAGAAAGGAGTTCACCTTTGAGTTCGCCGTTCAGTCCCATGGCTGAACCAAGTTGAATGTGATGTAAACCAACGATCCAGACTCGGTGAAGCTCTACCTCGCCGAGTTTAAGCAGCACCTATAGGACGAGAAAGCAAAAGGTCGCAGGACTAGACCTTGTGCCCATCCATTCGTCTCCTGAGAGGGACCAGCAGATCGCCATCGCCCAGGTATGCGTGCAGGACGAGGTTCTCGTCTACCACTGCTGTAGGGCCATCAGAGGTTCTGGAGCATTCGGCCGTTTCATCGGTAGAGCTGACTGCACCTTCGCTATGGTAGAGAGAAGGAAGAACGCGACGATACGGCCATCTGGTGCAACAAGCTTGTCGACATCCAGAAGCAATACAAGATCATATGCAAGGGGCAGGAGAAGGAGTCCGTGGTTGACCTCACCGAGACCATCATCGACCCCTGCTACGCCAACATGAAATAAGACAATGATACCAAGGACCTGAACACGTGGGAGGTACCTCTGAATCTAGCCTACATAACCTACACGGCCAAGGATGCATACGCATGCTACGACATGTACAGGCGGATCTTGGACATGTGGGCATGTCTGCTTCCCGTAACCGACGAGTACACGGACAGTCGCAGCATCTAGATCAAGCATGCCGGGAAGGTCTAGATGTTGTACTTTATCTGTCTAAGCACCTTTATCATCTGAGTGTTTCATGCATTAGCCTATGTGGCGTAATTATCGGTTTTGTCCAAAATATTTCTTCTAAGAACCCATTAACTTGTTTGCTTTTTTTAGTGGCTATTTGCTTATGTATGTAACTAGTTCACTCGGTTGTCGTCCTTTGAATCTCCTTCCTCCCAACATATTCCCCTTCTCAGGTGGACCCAGCAGGTCTCGTACACAGACATCTAGGACCAACCACCTATCCATTTGTATTTCTTTATTTTGTTCAATCTTTCGTCCTCTTCCTATACAGCGGCTTGCGGTGCTGCCGCGCATGCCTCGGTGACCCATCATAGGCTATGGCCTTGGCAAGGCCATCCCTCTACTCCCACACATTGTCCGGCGGCGGCGGCTCCACCGGCCCACCCTGCACCCGAACAAGTCAACCCTCGTACTCCCCTCTGCCTATGTCTTCCCCCGCTCCGGTTCGTTCGGTCTGATGTCTCGACGTGGTCCTCCGCCTTGGTGCTCTCGCCGCGGAACCGCCGTCTGTCATTCCCAACATGGTCAACAAAACAAGAGGAATCGGCAGACGACTGTCCGTCGAGAGGCTGACAGTCCCGGGCACACCAGGTCCATGGCCTAGGTTTTGTTGTTTAACATGGGCAGCCCATGACATGTTTCAACTTTTTTTGGATCCAGCAGGTACCAAGCGGCCTCTGGGCCTCCCAGCCTAGCTTGTCTATAACATCAGCAGCCCAAGTTATGTTTGTTTTTTCAAGACGATGCACAGCTCAGTTCTATTATTCTATAAGAATGCAAAACTGAACCTATGTTTTCCCTTCTATAATAGTATATATACTTATATTTATATCTTATTGTATTACATATATATAGTAGACATAAGGTTCTGCTAAACATGTCGTTTGTCCAACCGTTTTATAGACCTTCCCACTTCCTTTATTTTTCGTTTTCCTTAATCCTATATCAGAATTTTCTCCCACTTTCTTTTTCGATGTAATCTGAGTTTTCTCCCAATAATTTTCCCTAGAACCAACTCAACTGTCCCACGTCTAGCCTAAAAAATAATAATACACCACGTACTATTAACTCATTAAATTAAAATGATATTTTATTTCTTAAATCAAAAGTTCTTACAAACTAACAATAATAATTGTTTATATATAACTTGGCAAGTTAACTCCTAGTGATTGCGTCCGTAAGCTTGCAAAGATTTTACTGACCAATGCAGTAATAGACGTGCAATCATGTGTTTATGTTTTTATAACATTTCTCCGTCCAGCCCAACATGATATTTTCACCCAGCCCAGCAAGTTCGCGGATTTTGAGAGAAATGGAAATGGGCTTTAAATTCTACCATAATATATAAAGGGGCTGCATAGATGCTACATCATTGTTTCACCCAGCCCACCAAATGGACTAAAAAACCAAATGGACTGGCTAACATGTGGGCCCGTAGGTCGAAGCCTAAGCACTTTTGCACAAATTTAAAATTCAAAGGTCGAAGCCTAAGCAAGGCGTTGGATTTACATCCAATGGCCGGCATTCTTCTTCAATCTCTCTTCTTCTTCCCCCAGCGCTGCCAGGACCGCCTGCTCTAGCCTGTGGCATCCAGCGTTGCTGTTTTGCGCGCCTCGCAGCGAAACGCAACCCCGCCAATGGCCAGGCCATCCTCCACTCCTTTGCACCTCCTGTCATTCTCTGCCGAGTGTAGGCCCACCCCGCACCCGAACCAGTCAAGTTTCCCACTCCTCTCCGTCTGTGACTCCACTGCCGCGTCTTCCCCATCTTCGGGGCATTCCAGTCTGTGGCCTCGCAATCTTCCACCGGCTTGCTGCGCTCTGCATGGTGTGGTCAACATGGTCAACAAACGAGAGTCATCGAAAGATGATTGTACGTGGAGAGGCTGACAGTGGGGACGCACCACGCCCATGGACCCATGCATGCAACTGAATCCTTTTTACCCTAAAAATAATCTTTTCTCCCCCAGACAGCTGGGACCCACCAGCTACATCTTCACACGCAAGGAAGTGTGTCCTTATTACGGGCAAAAAATGATTCTTCCCCCTAACAGCTGGGACCCACCAGCTATATCTTCGCACGCAATGAACTGCGTCCTTATCCTCCCTGATAGCTGGGACCCACCTGGTCGAAGCGTACGTAGCATTGTCTGTGTACATGCCAGTCGATCGGTCTGTAGGCCATGATAAACCATGGCCGAGTAAGGAGTGGTAGCAATTCAGGCAGTCCAGACAAAACTGTGTGCACGTATGTACAACCAGATGCCAAAAAATACGGCCACGTATGTACATACGGGCGGGGTCTCAAACACGTACTCGCGCATACGTACAACAAGTCTCGTGTACATGGAGAGGCCACGGATGGCAATAATAGCGTCCTGTTCATTGGAAGCCAACCGGTTGGGTCGGAATGGAGAAACTTCGGCGTGTTCATGGGGAGGCAACGGAATGCATCGTGTTCATCGGGAGGCAATGGAATACGTCGTGTTCATCAGGAGCCAACCGGCTTGGACGGAACAGCCGAAATGAGGTCTGGTGTACCACAGAACGGAGGAAATGGGCCTCCTATTCGACCGCGTACGGTTGAAACGGGGTCCTGTTCATCGGGAAGGGTCTGGCGTACCACGGAATGGAGGAAATGGACTTGTGTTCGACCACGTACGGTCTAAACGGGGTCATGTTGATCGGGAGGGGTGTGGCGTACCACAAAATGGAGGAACCGGACTTGTGTTGGAGTGCCTACGGTCGAAACGGGGTCATGTTCATCCACCATCTACTACCTCGCTCCAGGCTCCACCTGCTACTATTCATCCACCGTCGACTTCCACCAGCCTCCACCTGCTACTGTTCATCCACCGTCGACTTCCTCCAGCCTCCACCAGCTACTGTTCATCCACAGGGTCATGTTCATCCAGCCTCCATCGGCTACTGTTCAACCAGCCCTCCACGGGGTCCTGTTCATCTACCCTCCACCGGCTACTGTTCATGGAGCCTCCACGGGGTCCTGTTCATCAACCCTCCACCGGCTACTGTTCATGGAGCCTCCACGGGGTCATGTTCATCCACCCTCCACCGGCCTCCTCGATCGGGGTCCTGTTCATCCAGCGGCAACGGCCTCTACTACCACGGGATCATGTTCATCCAACCCCCACCGGGAACTATTCATCCAACCCCCACCAGGAACTGTTCATCAAGAGGCAGCTTCGATCGGCTTCAGTTAGCAGCAGTAGCGAAGGAATCACTCGAGTTCAGTTAACAGCAAGCGATCGATCGGGTTTCAGTAACGTAGCTAGTGCAATCACTCGGGTTCAGTTAGAGCCCAAGGCCTCGCTCGGGTTCAGTTAGAGCGCAACGCCTCGCACACATGTGCATACGTGTATGAGAGAAACGCGCAAACCTTCGTGCATCGCTCGGCCCCGACCACCCACCGTAACCGGGAACTCCCCGAAATTTTCCTCCCCCTCGCTTCTACCACAATTTTTTCCATCATGGACGGCCCAAGAATGTCATGCAGGTGCATCTCCGGCCCGCCCAGGACGAAAAGCCCATTTTCTTTCATGATTTTTTGTCATAGAAGTAGGAGCCCACCACATCTATGATGATACTAGGTTTTGTCACAATTATAGTCATAGAAGTGTCATAAGCATGATAGAAAATAATTTCATTTGGCCCAAAATGTCACGGATGTGTGTTTTTTTGTAGTGTATGTGCTGATAAATAATGCAAAATTTTATTAGCTTCGATGCCATGCTACCTTCCCTGTCATGCATACTTTTGACTCTACATAGTGGTTTAAATAACTTGTGTTTATTATATTGGAAAGTAATTCAGAATTCGTTTCTGTTTCACTTAGAGCCCTGATGCAGGCAAGGATGGTGTGGTTGTACATGTCACTCCCTATGAGGCGGATGACCTGAATATACGCACTGGGAAAACAAATTTCTTAGGTTGTTGGATCCAGGAAGCCATTTGCACTTATACCAAAGTTGATATGTATTCCAGCCTCACTATTGCCAGGCCAGTTGTCCAGGGTGTACTGAAGCACAAAAGGTTTGAAGCTACTCCTTCGTTTGTGAGGCATACTGTTCTTGTCAAGCTTACGCAGGAAGATGACATGGCATGCCTCCACAAACAAGTTTATGAGTGGCAAGGCCACAAGGTTATCTTCAGGAAGGTTCATAGGATTGAGCTGCTACCGGACGTCCTCGATGATGTTCATGGCAAGGTCCATCTTGTGTCCATCCCAAATTAGATCGAGGTATGAAATAGTTGCCCCAGCTAGTGTTTAAAAGTAGTTTGGATTGTGTCTAATTATCTGAACTTTGCCTATTATCGAGCCCTCTGGGGCTAGTACTCTGTTTGAAACTGTCAATGGGAACTACTGCTACTTTTGTGTGCCCGTGAATCGTGTAAGAACCATCCTAATTGTTGCCAAAATAGATGTGTCTTCACTAGTTTTTTCATGTAATATGGCATGGTAAGATATAAGTTGTCATGGTTTATCATACGAGCAGTGTGTGTTTGATGAAATAGAGTACTTGTTCAAGAACTATGCGCCGACGTATACATAGGGTATGTAAGGCTTGTTAAGTACTTGTAAACACTATTGATGCTACCCAACTTGTAAGAAGTTGTGCAAAACACGGCACATTGGCTCAGCTCGCTTCAACACTAGAATAGTCGGCTATCGACTAGCTAACAATCAATAATCTGTTGTCTGACATATAAGCAACTAAGTACCTTTTTATAGTGGTTCATGCAATTAATTGAGGCCACAATGTAAATTCCAAACGTTAACACGCTAGTCCAGCATTCATGTGGAACATTCACATTAAACTCGTCTTCATAAAATACTTGAAAAGCATAAGTTAAGCAATTTTATACATCTCAATGATTCATAGAACATAACAAACATTTACATGTTCACAGCAACAGACAAAGTTGTGAGAAGGTTTACAAACCAGGAAAAATCAAGCAAGGCTTCTCTGAGCAAAGGGCCTCCCTAGGCAGGCTTTAATTTCCTGGAGTTCACCCTGGTTTTTCTTGTTTCCACCATCCAGGGTTAGGTTCTCTCATTACAGAATAACCAATTATAATTGTGCTCAGTTGGAATGCTGAACTGAACCATGTAGTGTACTGACCCATCTGAACATCTTGTGTAGTTCCACTAATTTAAGCACCGCTATTTGGAGAAATAAGCAGGCCACAATGTGTCTTGTCCGCGCACCTGTCCCAAAAACCTTCGTGCAGCCGTGCCAACTAGTCCTCTGTTGCTACCTCTTGAGCTTGCATTGGTTTTTCCCCTGAAGAGGAAAGGGTGATGCAGCAAAGTAGAGTAAGTATTTCCCTCAGCTTTTGAGAACCAAGGTGTTAATCCAGTAGGAGACAACGCGCAAGCCACCAAATACCTACACAAACAAACACCAACTTGCACCCAACGCGATAAAGTGGTTCTCAATCCCTTCACGGTTATTTGCAAAGTGAGATCTGATAGAGATGGATAAACGACAAAGTAATATTTTTGGTATTTTTGGTTTATGGAACGGAAAGTAAAAGATTGCAAAGATAGTAATAGGAAACTAAAATTGTAGCTGGGAAACTTATATGATGGAAAATAGACCCGGGGGCCATAGGTTTCACTAGAGGCTTCTCTCAAGATAGAAATTATTACGGCGGGTGAACAAATTACTACCGAGCAATTGATAGAAAAGCGCAAAGTTATGATGATATCTAAGGCAATGATCATGAATACAGGCATCACGTCCGTGTCAAGTAGACCGAAACAATTCTGCATCTATTACTATTACTCCACACATCGACCGCTATCCAGCATGCATCTAGAGTATTAAGTTCATAAAGAACAGAGTAACGCCTTAAGCAAGATGACATGATGTAGAGGAATTAACTCAAGCATTACGATAAAAAAACCCATCTTTTTATCCTCGATGGCAACAATACAATACGTGTCATTTCCCCTTCTGTCACTAGGATCGAGCACCACAAGATTGAACCCAAAGCTAAGCACTTCTCCCATTGCAAGAAAAATCAATCTAGTTGGCCAAACCAAATCAATAGTTCGAAGAGACTTGCAAAGATATCAAATCATGCATAGAAGAATTCAGAGAAGATTCAAATAATATTAATAGATAAGCTGACCATAAATTCACAATTCATCGGATCACGGCAAACACACCGCAAAAGAGTATTACATCGAATAGATCTCCAAGAACATTGAGGAGAACTTTGTATTGACAATCAAAGGGAGAGAAGAAGCCATCTAGCTACTAGCTATGGACTCGTAGGTCTGTGGTAAACTACTCACGCTTCATCGGAGAGGCAATGGTGTTGATGTAGAAGCCCTTCGTGATCGAATCCCCCTCTAGCAGAACGCCGGAAAAGGCCCCTAGATGGGATCTCACGGGTACAGAATGTTGCGGCGGTGGAAAAGTGGTTTCGTGGCTCCCCTAGAAGTTTTTGGGGTATTTGAGAAATAGGAGGAAGATCTAGGTCAGGGGGTCACCGAGGGGCCCACAAGGTCGGGGGGCGCGCACTCCACCCTTGTGGCCGCCTCGTGGCTCTTCTGACTTGCACTCCAAGTCTCCTGGGTGTCTTCTGGTCCAAGAAAAATTATCGCGAAAGTTTTATTAGGTTTGGACTCCATTTGGTATTCCTTTTCTGCGAAACACTAAAACAAGGAAAAAACAGGAACTGGCACTGGGCTCTAGGTAATAGGTTAGTGCCAAAAATCATATAAAATAGCATATTAATGCATATAAAACATCCAAAACAGATAATATAATAGCATGGAACAATAAAAAATTATAGATACATTGGAGACATATCATCTGTCCATCCTTGAATTGGGAGAAAGTGCCTTCCCGACTAGGATGCAGTTGTTTTCGCTCGTCCCTGCACAGCAATCAGGAAGTAAAACGTACGAACCAGCTTCTTTTAGATTGCGTTGGTCATTCTACCTAGTTCCTACCAATGTAGGAATACCTGGAATACGGGTGGCTAGACAATGGCAGCTAGGAATAGCCATCTCATTTTGTGAAGTTCTACTAAAACTGAGGAGTGTACTTTTGATTGCGCAGACAGAAACGATATGGAGATAGACATCCTTGTTTGTGCAAATATGAAATATGGTTATTTAAACAGTGACAGTTATTTGCAGTGGCATATGATTAACAGCAGCATCTATTGTGTTATAATTGGCACTACATTGAGAGTATGAAAGTGCCATTAAGTAAGAAGTAGCATCACATCACATCAACACTGCCACTAGATTAACATGCAGAACAATAGCATTAGTATTACTGTCATGATAGTAGCATATGGTAAGTAAATGTGCAATCAAATTTGTGCAATTCCACTTGGATGTAGCAATGTTACCGGTGTGAGATTAAAGTGTAACTGCAGAAACACAATTCATAGGAAATAAAGCAAGACGGAAGCACTTCATAAAATGGTGGTGGCATTGCTTCAATTTATGAATGGCACTAGACCATTACTTAATAGTGACATTAGGTGGCATTGCTTCAATTTGTCGACGGCACTAGACCATTACTTAATAGTGAAATTAGGTGGCATTGCTTCATGCTTCATGCGATTTTACATTAACGGTAGCGATATGGGCATAGGGATAGAAAGGGCAGATGTGGTTGCCGAGAGCGGCAAACATTCAGGCAACATGTCTGCATTTGTCCCATTTTTTATCTCCTCCGCGACATTTTCCTATGTGAGCACAATAAATCTAGACCTGCTTGTTCTCATTTGCGTTGTCCCCCAACACCCCTCACTTTCTTTCCTTTTTCGACCAAGAGACATGTTCACTTCCCCCACACTTCGCCATCCACCCCGCTTTCTTTGCCTTTTCAACAAAGAGACTGGTTGGGTAGCTAGTATCTACTACTTTCCCTTGCTTCCTCTTAAAACCAAGTCCTAGATTCATGCTACAGCTTTCCAACTTTCTTCCCTGTTTGAACCAACTCTTAGATTCGATTGTATGATTTAGCTTTACCTCTAATAATAATAAAAGTCTAGGTGGCTTTGGAATAGCCGACAGAAGTAGAAAAAGATCCACACACAGCCACGTGAGGAGCTGGGGCAGTAGAGCAAGGCAGGTTTCGAAGGAATATATACCTGGCCACAATACCGCAGGGAGGAAGAAGGGGTTGGAGGCCCTTCCAAGTCAGCGCTGTCTCAGAGAGAACGGCACGGCCGCCGATCGGGACACGCGGGTAGCTGTTGGTCTCCTCCCTCGCCGCCGACAAACTCGTGAGCGATGCACCTACACCCTTGCCCCAACCGCGGTGGTCCTGCCGGATTTGTGACCAGCCGTGAGCAGAGAGAGTGTGGCCACCTATGTCTTTCTTAGATATGGAGATCATGAGAGAGTGAAAGAGAGGAACCCTAGTAAAGCATGAGCCGAGGCTCCGGCTTATATATATAGTGGAGTGATTTTGTTGTAGCAGCCGTTATTAAATTGAATACGCGTGAACCACTATTTTCATTTAAAGTTCAGGTAACAATAAAACTCGATCAATAATGTGCCACCTCTTTGTAACGCCCACGATGCGGCTATATCTCCCACGTGTCGAGGCACGACTTAGAGGCATAACCGCATTGTGGTTTTGTCGCAAGAAGGGTCACCTTCACACAATCCCATGTAAAGAACAAGAAAGTGATAAATAGAGGGTTGGCTTACAATCGCCACTTCACACAATGAACATATAATTCATACATCATTCAGAGTACACACATAGTCCGACTACGGACAACCAAAAGTAAAGAAGATAACCCCAAATGCTAGATCCCCGATCGTCCCAACTGAGCTCTACTACTGATCAACAGGAAATGAAAACATAGGAACGACCAAGGTCCTCGTCGAACTCCCACTTGAGCACGGTTGCGTCACCTGCACTGGTATCATCGGCACCTGCAACTGTTTTGGTAGTATCTGTGAGTGACGAGGACTCAGCAATCTCAAAACCCACGAGATCAAGACTATTTAAGCTTATGGGTAGGATGGGGTAATGAGGTGGAGTTGCAGCAAGCACTAAGCAAAACTGGTGGCTAACACACGCAAATAAGAGCGAGAAGAGAAGCAACGCAACGGTCGAGAAGCTAGAAGTGATCAAGAAGTGACCCTGAAACTACTTACATTCATACATAACCCAAAACCGTGTTCACTTCCCGGACTCCGCCAAAAAGAGACCATCACGGTTACACATGCGGTTGATGCATTTTAATTAAGTCAAGTGTCAAGTTCTCTACAACCGGACATTAACAAATTCCCATCTGCCACATAACCGCGGGCACGGCTTTCAAAAGTTTATACCCTGCAGGGGTGTCCCAACTTAGCCCATCACAAGCTCTCATGATCAGCGAAGGATATTCCTTCTCTCGGAATGACCCGGTCAGTCTCGGGAATCCCGGTTACAAGACATTTCGACAATGGTAAAACAAGACCAGGAAGACCGCCCCATGTGCCGACAAATCCTGATAGGAGTCGCACGTATCTCATTCTCAGGGCACACCGGATTGTCCAAACTTCTGGTAGGACAACCCAGAGTTGCCCCTGGTGGCCACCGGCGGTTGATAGGTTTGGACCAACACTCACGACGAGCACTGGCCCCGGGGGGTAAAATAAGATGACCCTCGGGCTCCGGAAACCCAAGGGAAAGGCTTAGGTGAGGCAAATGTAAAACCAAGGTTGGTCCTTGCTGGAGGAGTTCTATTCCAAGTGAACTGTCAAGGGGGTCCCATAACCCCAACCTCGTAAGGAACGCAAAATCAAGGAACATGTGACAGCCTGGTTTTTGCCCTCTTCTCTTTGCCTGATTTTCAGTTGGTTTGGTTTTGAAATTTGGAGTTTTGAATCTTTTCAGACGGACTTAAACACTTGGGTACCCCTTGACTTTCACCGAAGTGCCTCATTTCCCTCTCTAACTATCATTTTCTCTCTGGTTCACCTCAAAATAATATTTTGAATATTTTTCTTAAAGGAAAATATTCATTTTCCCTCTTTAAAATCCTAGCTAGCTAAATGTGCTCCAAAGCAACCCCAAGTTTTCTTGCCCACAAAAATCTGAGAAAATTCCCAAATATTCTTTGAACCCTAGGGAACCTTCCTGAGCAAAAATATTTCATCACTTTTTGAAATATTTTTGCTACACAAAACATTTTCTGTTCTGGACAGAAATGGTGGTTTCCACAGCAACTACCATTTTACTTGCTCTATTGTGGCTGATTTTTCTTGTGCATCCTCACCTTACTAAATGATTGCTAACCTCCAAAGCCCAGCTCCCAACTCTCAGTAGTTTGACCACAGTAAACTCTCAAAGTTACTGACCAGAAACTTACCAGGTAGTTGAAATCTATTCTACTGCGTCTGAGTTCAAACCAAAGCGTGGTAACCTCTCAATCTACCACGAACGACACGCCAGACATGAAGTTTGGACTTAGGTTGGCCTGAGGTCAGAGTTCACGCGGTGACCGCGTTCGTCCAGTCGTGCTAGCATGCGGCCGACGCGCTCTACGTCGCGCCCACGCCTCTGTTGCTCGCGTGATTGCTTCCCCGCCTGCCAAACCTTGCCAAACTTCGCCCCGATCCTCGTCCCGACCCTCATAACTCTCGCCTGGCGCTTGCCGACGCCGGAGCTCGCCGCAGCGAGCACGGGTGCGGTCCGGCCAACACAACAGTGCGCTGCGCACTGTGTTCGTCGCCACCCTCTCGCCCATGTGCTCGTCTTCGCTCGCCCACAGTTCCCGTGTGAGTTGTGTCGCCTTCCCCCTCGCTCACTGACGCCGTTCGTCGCCGGGCGCCGTGTCCAGGTGTTCTCCGGTGGAGCCCGATCCCCTCTCATCGCTCGGCTATAAATACAGCCCTCCCCAGCCTCCTCGAGTATCATCCACTCCTCACACACACTCCACGATCTCGTAGAAAGCTGTAGCCCAACCGGGCAGGCCACGGGCCACCGTCTCCGAGCTCGAGCTCGCCGGCGATCCCCTCGGGTCGTCTCCGCAGCTCCAGCCCCTCCCAGGCTCGGGCCACCCTTCCAGGGCCTCCGTCGTGCCTCGGGGGTGCCGTTCCGCCCAGTTGGAGCCCCTGGTGTCACCTCTAGTCGTCGTCGTCTTCAACTCCCGCGACCTCTGCTTCCTGTCGCCGCTGGAGAGGTCGTTCCGATACCGTCCGACCACCCCTAGCTAACCTACGGGTACGGGCAAGTGCGCCTCCGTCTCCTCTTTCGATCCTTCCCTTTAGTTCGGGCCAAGAAGCCCTTCTCGCCGGCGTGTGCTCCGGTGAAGCCGCGCCGTCCTCTGTTTTCCTCTCCCCCTCCCTCTCACCTGACTAGCGGGCCCCGCTAGTCAGCCACTCTGTACGCGCGTGAAGCGGTACGAGTGGTAGCGCCCGCGAGGTTTACGCCTTCGACGTCACCCCCCTAGTTCTGTTTTATTTAAATTCAAATTTAATTCTATTCAGAGAGCTTCAAACAGCCAAAACCTTTTAACCATAAGTCCAAATGAATTGATTCTTTTTGCATTGTGTTCTTTATGAACAAATCTACCAGCTCACCGAAAATGAGATTTTTTCTCTGCTGCCGAGATTTTCTGGTGAATTTCAGAAGGGTTCTTGATGTTTTCTTTTGGTGTTTATATTTATTTTCAGAAAGTGAAGCTTGTCTGGAGGATCACCAGGTGGATTGTGAGCCTCATCTGCACTAAGGCAAGCCACAGCAACATTTTCATGGTGCCATTAAAATATTTGTGATTTTTTCAACTTGAATTAATGATATAATCCATGCATTTAAATCACTAGTATATTATTTATATTCTGATTGGTTGCTTGTTTAAGTTGGTATGCTTAGTTTACAGAAAGTTTGAAGCTACTAAGTTGGTTAAGTAACTAGAAGTAATATTTTTTATGAAGAAGTAATATGGTCATGGATATAAGTAATTATTTTTGAGTTATTTTCTTAAATGGAATAAATAATAAATTTGCTAAGTAAAGATTCTGTTTAAAGTGATGATTAATCATAACTAGGGAAGTGTTATGAGTTGTTGATGTCTATGATTAGTGTGGATATAGTTGACCCAGTTATTTCCGATGATGTATGATGCATATATTTGTGTTGCACTTTCATGGCATGTTATGACACCGGTTACTTTCACGTTAAGTTGAACCCGCTAATAACTCAACTTGAATATATCATTGACCGGGTCATGGTGCCACTGAATCGAGTTTTTCCTAGTGCAACCACATTTGCCTTTATGGGAAGGCCTTTATTCGGTCCGTTGTCATGCCTATGGTCGGTGCCTCCAACGAGGGAAGGTTATGGGTGTGTGGTACCCTGGCCCGGTAAGCAGACATAACCTTGTGTGCCCGTTGTTGATGTTATGGTACCTTGTCCCCGTTTGGGACCGTTTATGTTTTGCCACAACGGTGGCCGTTGGTGTCTTTGGTAGACACGGGGCCACCCAGGACTAGCCCAGTGGGGAGTGAGTCGGAGTGGCTGAGAGAGTGTCATGGCAATGGAGGGGTTTCGTCGGAATGCCGTTGGTCTACCCGAATGGGAGTGCGAGGCCATGGGTTCCGTGGTGTGGGTACAGTGCGCTACCTCTGTAGAGTGTATTAAATCTATCGATAGCCGAGTTCATGGTTATGGACACGCTCGAAAGTAGGTCACACCATGGGTCAACGTTTAAATTAATCTTGCACACTAAGTTATGAACGTCGCACTGTTGAGAAGATGATGGTGGGTAAACCATCTTGATGTTGGCGACAAGGAGTTGGTCATCGTTGTGATCGCCGGAAAGATCACCGTTTGAGACCAAGTGTTGGTCATGGTTGTGATCGCCGGAAAGATCACCGTTTGGTTACAAGGTAACCCGATCCAAGACCACGAGGTTGGTCCGTTTGTGATCCGAGAGCGATCACCGTTGGTAAGCAAGTCCGAGGGAATTTTATCATGAGATCATGATCACAGCATGTATGATATGTTGTTGCATTGCTAATTGGTTACGTATCATGATATTGTTTGTCATTATGTTTATGTTTGTGGTGAGCTTGCAAGTACATTCAATGTACTGACCTGGTGTGTCATGCCAGCTCTCAGGAAAGTCTCGTTGGAAAGGAGTGCTGTCCGAGTCTAGATCGTGTCCACATTGGTGTCCCTATGCTATGGAGTTCCGCTATGACGTTGTTCCGCTGCCACGTAGTTGTTATGATCGAGGCCCCTTTATGTTCACTAAATAATGTACATATTGTTCAGCCGCACCATGTGTGCCGCTTGGCCTCGCCACCTGTTGTAATGTAAACTATGATCCGCTAGCATCAATAAAGCGGTTGTTTTTTGTACCAAGATGTTGTATGTTGCCAGAAGACATGGTCTCTGGGCTGGCAATGCATGGTTAACCGGTTGCTCTGAGCCGGGGTGCCACAACGCTTGGTATCAGAGCCGCGCTAACTATAGGCCACGCTAGACTACGACGTGTTAACCGGACGTTTGTTACGAGTTTAAGTTGAGTGTCGGTAGCATTTGTAGCTGGTTGTTTCTTTGCATGCACTAGTTTTATTTTTATGCTAACCTGCTAATGGTTGTGAGTGTAGATGGCTCCAGTGCCGTATCCGTGCCAGTTGTAGCTGATGCCGTACACGTCGATGCATCTCCTTCATAACGTGTGGCGTCGGCTGTACCCCCTCGGTGACGACCCAGTCTATCGTGTGTACCGGGAGCGTCTAGCAGACTTAGTGTATGAGTATCACGCAGTGGTTACTCTGCACACCAGTTCCGATTCCAGCACTTACACTCGTACCTCCCGGAGCGGTTTTGCCTCTACCGCTTCTCAGGCTGTCCAGTTTGCTGCATTCGAGGTCCTTGTTGAGCTTCGTTATAACGAGGTCCGGATGCAGAACCACCCAGGTTTCTACTACTATCCCTCTCTGCACGACAATGGCTGTGTCCGTTTCCCTCTCAATGATCCGGAGTCTGATAGTGTTGCTAGCCACCTTTCCCATTATATCACTGCTAGCTATCTTATGATCCATGAGCTAGCTCGAGAGCTGACTCGTGCTCGTACTGCTTTAGCCTCTACTAGATCTATCACTGCTCCATCCTCTATGGGATTTACTCCTTATATTCCATCCAGTTCTAGTTCCCCTATTTCACCGGTTACTCCTCCGAGTAGCTTGGGCACCTCGACCGTGAATCCTCTCAGTGCTCCTGCTGAGTGGGTTTCACTTGTCACTACCCCTGTAGCCCCGATGCTTCACCCTGCACCTGCCCCGGAGGGAGAGCCCTCGAGGAAGCGTCGTCGTGTTACCTTTAACCCGGAGGTTTCAGTTAACCTCGTCAGTTCAGGATCCGAGTCCGCTTCAGGAGAGGACCCCGCAGCACCAGCAGAGCAGTAGAGCTTATGAGTATCCGCAGTTGTCAGGATGATGTACAGAGGTAGTCGTACGAGTCATGATGTTCCGTTTCCTTTATGAGGGTAGTTGAACCTGGCATGATGTTTATCTTTCATGTATGAGTCTATGTATAATTATGTTGGAACACTATTTTATTTGTCTTATTCTCTTCGTTATTTCGTTTTCGCTCGGGATTTGTTGCTGGCTTTTCCCCAATTTATTTTTGGATGTTTCTCATCTCGGTTGCGTTGTCTTGGGAAAAATCCACAATAGGATGACGCGGGGAGGCATTAGTAGCGAAGCTCATGAGGATACTCATGTTCATCGTTCCGCACAACAGGCAGGACGCTCCCCCGAGCCGTACGTTCCACCACCGCCTCCATCGCCAAATTCACCCTCCACCGAGCAAATTCTACGTATGTTTGAGGAAAGAAGGAATAATGATCTGATTGAAATATTAAGGAGTGTGCAAGCTATGGTTGGACAAAATGGAAATCAGAACGGTCATCACTCCAAGCTGTCAGATTTTCAGAGAACCAAGCCTCCCAGTTTCAGTCAGGTTATTGATCCCTTGACGTAGACGATTGGTTGCGAACCATTGATAGGAAGCTCGAGATTGCTCGTACTGAAGAAGATGATAAAGTTCCATTTGTAACCCATTATCTTAAAGGCGCTGCTGCCATATGGTGGGAAAACGCAAAAGCCATGTGGCCTGCTGATGAAGAAATCACCTGGGCAAAATTCAAGGATCAATTCCGGAAGTATCATATTCCTACTGGAATTATGAAGGGTAAGCAGCGTGAATTTCTCGCGCTCCTTCAAGGCAATCAGTCTGTGGGCGAATATTTACAAAAGTTCAATCATTTGGCCTGTTACTCCCTTTATGACGTGGCCACCGAAGAAAGAAAGATTGACAAATTTCTTGGGGGATTAAACCCGCAACTCCGATGTACCCTTAGTATTTTTGGTTTCCCAGATTTCCAAACTCTGGTAAACAAGGCTTTCATTGCTGAAAGGGAGCACAAGCTCGTATCAGGCAATAGGCCTGCCAATAACAATCACAAGCGCAAGTTCGAGCCAAGGAAGGAAGGGCAGCCAGTGCAAAAGGCTCGTACCTGGCAGCATACTCAGGTGGAATACAAGCCCAATTGGCAACAGAATGTTAACAAGACCACCACACAATACAAGAATGTCGTGACCAACCCAGTGCGAGAAGAGTGCAGCACAACAATTCTTGCTTCAGTTGTGGGAAAACCGGACATTATGCCAGACAGTGTCCCAAGAACAGCAAGGCAAATGCCCTATTCAGGCCACAAGTCAAATTTATGGAGTCATGCCCTACCCAGCAAAACATCACTGGGCACGTTCATCACCTCTCCGCAGATGAAGTCCCAGAGAACCCCGAAGTCTTCATTGGTATGTTTTCTATTAATAACATACCTGCCGTAATTTTATTTGACTCTCGGGCTTCCCACTCTTTTATTTCGCGGAGTTTTGTTGCCCAAAACAAATTTCCTTGTTCGCTTTTGGGCAAGAATATGCTGGTACAATCCCCGGGATCCTTAATCAGGAGCAATCTGGTCTGCTGTAATCTGGAAATCAATATCAACAGAGCCTGTTTTCCAAATTCCTTGATAATCATTGAGTCTGTAAAGTTGGATGTTATCTTGGGAATGAATTGGTTGACCCAATATCAAGTATGCATAAACCGCGCAACCGGAGAAGTCAATTTGACCAGTCAAGAGGGGCAGACTACCAAATTCTATGCTCGCAGAAGCATACCCAAGAAAGAAATGGTTTTCACCGCTATGGCTGGTGAGTTGGGATTAATTCCTGTGGTCAGTGAGTTTCCTGATGTATTTCCAGAAGAACTGCCAGGCATGCCACCCGATCGAGAGCTTGAGTTTGCAATAGATCTTGTGCCCGGAACCGCACCGTTATACAAGAAGTATTACCGGATGCCCTCATCATAATTAGTGGAGCTAAAGAAACAACTTGATGAAATGCTCCAGAAAGGATATATCTGTCCCAGCTCTTCACCATGGGGATCACCTGCTATCTTCGTGGATAAGAAGGATCGCAGCCTCCGCATGTGTGTGGATTAGCGTCAGATGAATGATGTCACCATCAAAAATAAATATCCACTGCCCAGGATTGATGACTTCTTCATGCATATGATGAACAAAGTATTCATGGACTTCCTCGATAAATTCGTGGTAGTCTTTATCGATGACATACTTATATACTCAAAAAGTGAAGAAGATCACAAAGAACACCTCCGAGCAGTGCTACAACGACTTCGCGACCATCAGCTATACGCTAAATTCAGTAAATGCAAGTTTTGACTCAAGCAAGTTGGATTTCTCAGACATGTGCTATCCGCCAAAGGTATAGCCGTGGACCCGAGCAAAGTAAAGGATGTGCTCGATTGGTTGCCACCCACAACCGTATCACAGATCCGGAGTTTTCTTGGATTAGCCGGATACTACCGTCGTTTCATTGAAGGATTTTCCAAGATTGCTTAACCCATGATGGAGCTGCTCAAGAAGGATAAGAAGTTTGAAAGGACTGAGGACTGTGAGAAAAGTTTGAATGAGCTAAAGATACAGCTGACGACCGCACCTGTGTTGACTCTTCCAGATATCTACCGCAGCTTTGATGTGTACTGCGACGCCTCCAGACAAGGTCTTGGGTGCGCACTTATGCAAGACGGCAAGGTGGTAGCATATGCATCGCAACAGCTACGACCCCACGAGGGAAATTACCCTACTCATGTTCTGGAATTGGCCGTGGTGGTTCATGCTCTAAAAATTTGGAGACACTACCTCATCGGGAAGAGGTGCCAAATTTTTACCGACAAAAAAAGTCTCAAGTATATATTTACTCAGCCAGATTTAAATCTCCATCAACGAAGATGGCTTGAGTTAGTCAAGGGTTATGATCTTGGAATAAATTACCACTCGGGTAAGGCCAACGTGGTTGCCGATGCACTCAGTCGAAAACCTGTCAGCCTGAATGTCATAATGAAATCCTTGCCTCCTGAACTTCAAGGGAGATTGCTCAGCTCAACCTGGTCATAGTTGATGCTAGTCTTGCTAATATTTTGGAAATTACTCCTACACTTGAGGAAGAGATCCGCAAGGCCCAGCCAGCTGACACCGTCCTGCAGAAACATGCCAAGCATATGATAGCATTTTTCTAAGGATCAACTTGGTACCCTCCGATTCCGTGGAAGGATTTATGTACCCTGTCAGGCGGATTTAGAGAAGAAAATCCTGTCGGAAGCACACGAATCTTCGTATTCTATTCACCCTGGGGATACTAAAATGTATGAAGACCTTCGACAAATATTCTGGTGGGATGGAATGAAGAAAGACATTGCCTATTTTGTGGCCTGTTGCGACATATGCAACAAGGTGAAGGCAGAGCATCAGAAGCCAGCCGGAGTTCTCCAACCGCTGCCAGTTTCGCAATGGAAATGGGATGATGTCTGCATGGATTTTGTCACAGGGCTACCAAAGACTCAGCGAGGCAATGATGCAATCTGGGTCATAGTGGACACCTTAACCAAGGTAGCTCACTTTATCCCGATCAGAACCACATATCGAGCAGATCAACTTGAACAACTGTATGTATCCAGGATAGTCAGTCTGCATGGAGTACCCTGAACATTCACTTCTGACCGGGGGTCACTTTTTACCTCCACTTTCTGGTCACGTCTCCATCAAGCCTTGGGGACAGCACTAAAATATAGTACCGCTTATCATCCTCAAACTGAGGGACAGACTGAGCGGGTAAACCAAATACTTGAAGATATTCTACGAGCCTGTGCTTTGGCCCAAGGATATAAATGGGAAGACTGCCTGTCGTATGCCGAGTTCTCATACAACAACAGCTTCCAGACCAGTCTAAAGATGTCCCCGTATGAGGCTTTGTATGGTCGTAAGTGCCGCACTCCTTTGAATTGGTCTCAAACTGGAGATAGCCGTATTTTCGGAACGGATCTCATGATGGAAGCTGAGAAGCAAGTCAAGGAAATCCGAGACAGATTGCAATTGGCCAAATCGCGACAAAAGAGTTATTATGATGCAAAGCACCAACAGATCCGTTTTGAACCCAGAGAACACGTATACCTCTGAGTCACTCCTATGAAAGGAGTCAAGAGATTCCAGACTCGTGGAAAGTTGGCACCCAGATTTATTGGTCCATTTCCAGTTATGTCCAGAGTGGGTACTGTTGCATATCAGTTGGAACTACCCCCCGAATTGTTGGAAGTACACAATGTGTGTCATGTTTCACAGTTGAGGCGATGTATATCGCCGCCTGAGAAAAAGACTGCTATGACTAAAATAGAGTTGGCAAAGGATTTAACATATGAAGAGAGAACGGTCAGAATTTTGGATCATATGGAAAGGGTCACTCGTAGTAAAGCATGGATGTTTTACAAAGTTCAGTGGGAGCATCACATAGAGGCAGAATCGACTTGGGAACGAGAAGAATTTCTAAAGGCACATTATCCAGAATGGTTTTCCCAAGCAACCGAATCTCGAGGACGAGATTCATCCTAAGTGGGGGAGGTTTGTGACAGCCTGGTTTTTGTCCTCTTCACTTTGCCTCATTTTCAGTTGGTTTGGTTTTGAAATTTGGAGTTTTGAATATTTTCAGACGGACTTAAACACTTGGGTACCCCTTGACTTTCACCCAAGTGCCTCATTTCCCTCTCTAACTATCATTTTCTCTCTGGTTCACCTCAAAATAATATTTTGAATATTTTTCTTAAAGGAAAATATTCATTTTCCCTCTTTAAAACCCTAGCTAGCTCAATCTGCTCCAAAGCAACCCCAATTTTCTTGCCCAAAAAGATCTAAGAAAATTCCCAAATATTCTTTGAACCCTAGGGCACCTTCCTGAGCAAAAATATTTCATCACTTTTTGGAATATTTTTGCTACAGAAAATATTTTCTGTTCTGGACAGAAATGGTGGTTTCTACAGCAACTACCATTTTACTTGCTCTATTGTGGCTGATTTTTCTTGTACATCCTCACCTTAGTAGATGATTGCTAACCTCCAAACCCCAGCTCCCCACTCTCAGTAGTTTGACCATAGTAAGCTCTCAAAGTTACTGACCAGAAACTTACCAGGTAGTTGAAATCCATTCTACTGCGTCTGAGTTCAAACCAAAGTGTGGTAACCTCTCAATCTACCACGAACTACACGCTAGACATGAAGCTTGGGCTTAGGTCGGCCTGAGGTCAGAGTTCACATGGTCCAGTTGTTCTGGCATGCAGTCGACGCGCTCTGCATCGCGCCCGCGCCTCTGGTGCTCGCGTGATCGCTTCCCCGCCTGCCAAACCTTGCCAAACTTTGCCCTGATCCTCGTCCCGACCCTCATAACTCTCGCTTGGCACTCGCCGATGCCGGAGCTCACCGCACCAAGCACGGGCGTGGTCTGGCCAACACAACAGTGCGTTGCGCACTGTGTTCGTCGCCACCCTCTCGCCCCTGTGCTCGTCTCTGCTCGCCCACAGTTCCCGCGTGAGTTGCGTCACCTTCCCCCTCACTCACTGACGCCGTTCGTCACCGGGCGCCATGTCCAGGTCTCCTCTGGCGGGGCCCGATCCCCTCTCGTCGCTTGGCTATAAATAGAGCCCTCCCCAGCCTCCTCGAGCATCATCCACTCCTCACACACACTCCACGATCTCGGAGAAAGCTATAGCCCGGCCGGGCAGGCCGCGGGCCGCCGTCCCTGAGCTCGAGCTCGCCGGCGATCCCCTCGGGTCGTCTCCGCAGCTCCAGCCCCTCCCAGGCTTGGGCCACCCTTCCAGGGCCTCCCCCGTGCCTCGGTGGTGCCGTTCCACCCGGTTGGAGCCCCTGGTGTCGCCTCTAATCGCCGTCGTCTTCAACTCCGGCGACCTCTGCTTCTTGTCGCCGCTAGAGAGGTCGTTTCCGATGCCATCCGACCACCCCTAGCTAACCTACGGGTACGGGAAGGTGCGCCTCCATCTCCTCTTTCGATCTTTCCCTCTAGTTCGGGCCAAGAAGCCCTTCTCACCGGCGTGTGCTCCGGCGAAGCCGTGCCGTCCTCTGTTTTCCTCTCCCCCTCCCACTCACCTGACTAGCGGGCCCCGCTAGTCAGCCACTCTGTATGCGCGTGAAGCGGTACGAGTGGTGACGCCTGCGAGGTTTACGCCTTCGACGTCACCCCCCCACCCCTCAGTTCTGTTTTATTTAAATTCAAATTTAATTCTATCTAGAGAGCTTCAAACAGCCAGAACCTTTTAACCATATGTCCAAATGAATTTATTCTTTTTGCACTGTGTTCTTTATGAAGAAATCTAGTAGCTCACCAAAAATGAGATTTTTCTCTGCTGCCTAGATTTTCTGGTGAATTTCAGAAGGGTTCTTGATGTTTTCTTTTGGTGTTTATATTTATTTTCAGAAAGTGAAGCTTGTCTTGAGGATCACCAGGAGGATTGTGAACCTCATCTGCACTAAGGCAAGCCACAACAACATTTTCATGGTGCCATTACAATATTTGTGATTTTTTCAACTTGAATAAATGATTTAAGCCATGCATTTAAATCACTAGTATATTATTTATATTTTGATTGGTTGCTTGTTTATGTTGGTATGCTTAGTTTACAGAAAGTTTGAAGGTACTAAGTTCGTTAAGTAACTAGAAGTAATATTTGTTATGAAGAAGTAATATGGCTATGGATATAAGTAATTATTTTTGAGTTATTTTCTTAAATGAAATAAATGATAAATTTGCTAAGTAAAGATTCTGTTTAAAGTGATGATTAATCATAACCAGGGAAGTGTTATGAGTTGTTGATGTCTATGCTTAGTGTGGATATAGTTGACCCAGTTATTTCTGATGATGTATGATGCATATATTTGTGTTGCACTTTCATGGAATGTTATGACACCGGTTACTTTCACGTTAAGTTGAACCCGCTAATAACTCAACTTGAATATATCATTGACCGGGTCATGGTGCCACTGAATCGAGTTTTTCCTAGTGCAACCACATTTGCCTTTATGGGAAGGCCTTTATTCGGTCCGTTGTCATGCCTATGGTCGGTGCCTCCAACGAGGGAAGGTTATGGGTGTGTGGTACCCTGGCCCGGTAAGCAGACATAACCTTGTGTGCCCGTTGTTGATGTTATGGTACCTTGTCCCCGTTTGGGACCGTTTATGTTTTGCCACAACGGTGGCCGTTGGTGTCTTTGGTAGACACGGGGCCACCCAGGACTAGCCCAGTGGGGAGTGAGTCGGAGTGGCTGAGAGAGTGTCATGGCAATGGAGGGGTTTCGTCGGAATGCCGTTGGTCTACCCGAATGGGAGTGCGAGGCCATGGGTTCCGTGGTGTGGGTACAGTGCGCTACCTCTGTAGAGTGTATTAAATCTATCGATAGCCGAGTTCATGGTTATGGACACGCTCGAAAGTAGGTCACACCATGGGTCAACGTTTAAATTAATCTTGCACACTAAGTTATGAATGTCACACTGTTGAGAAGATGATGGTGGGTAAACCATCTTGATGTTGGCGACAAGGAGTTGGTCATCGTTGTGATCGCCGGAAAGATCACCGTTTGAGACCAAGTGTTGGTCATGGTTGTGATCGCCGGAAAGATCACCGTTTGGTTACAAGGTAACCCGATCCAAGACCACGAGGTTGGTCCGTTTGTGATCCGAGAGCGATCACCATTGGTAAGCAAGTCCGAGGGAATTTTATCATGAGATCATGATCACAGCATGTATGATATGTTGTTGCATTGCTAATTGGTTAAGTATCATGATACTGTTTGTCATTATGTTTATGTTTGTTGTGAGCTTGCAAGTACATTCAATAAGAGATATTGTCCCCCTGGAACAAAACACCAGGCATAAGGCCGAGCCTTCCACCCTTTACCAAGTATATAGATGCATTAATTAAATAAGAGATATTGTGATATCCCAAAATCATCATGTTCCAACATTGAACAATCTTCAACTTCACCTGCAACTAACAACGCTATAAGAGGGGCTGAGCAAAAGCGGTAACTTAGCCAAACAACGGTTTGTTAGGAAGGTGGGTTAGAGGCTTGACATGGCAAAATGGGAGGCATGATATAACAAGTGGTATGTAGCGCGACATAGCGATAGAACGAACAACTAGCAAGCAAAGATAGAAGTGATATCGAGGGTAATGGCCATCTTGCCTGAGATCCCGCAAGAAAGAGGAACGAGTCCATGAAGAAGACAAGCGGACGTAGTCGAACGAATCCTCACAACTCCGGAACGAAACCGAAGCTAATGAGAGAAACAAACCGTAAAGAAGCAAACAACATGGTAAACAACCGTCACATAAACAGGGCATGATGCACAATCAAGTATGATGCATTCCCATTTAATGAGGCATGGCATGGCAAGGTGCACAAACAATACTACAAATTAAGTGGAGCTCAATATGCAACGACTTGCATATTGACGAAACACCACATCAATTATTTAGTTCTCTCTCGGTTATGTACCCAACAATATGAAATGTTATCAAACATGGCAAGGGGTGAAGCATATGAAAACTACCTATCTAGGCAAGTTTAAATGAGGCCGGAACGACAAACAACAATACCAGAAAATCCCCATGTCCATTTTTCGAATTAGCTACGGTTCTGCCCTAAAACATATTTTAATGTTATTAAACAGTAAAACAAAGTGCACCATGTTAATCTATGCATTTTTCTACCCCATTTACATATAAAGTTTATTTAAAACCGAGCTACAATTAATTAGTTATGGAATAAAAACATTTTAACATGTCATATGAGCAAATTTTATCAAACTGCATTTTAAACATTTTAAACATGCATGAAAGCAGCATATTGTGAAACTAGATGAAATTCTAAGCATTTTACTATATAAAACATTTTAATATGATGCACGGTTCATGAGTTATTATAAGCATGAAGACTAGGGGTTTTTCTGTCAAACTGCACTCTCTTGATAAATAGCTAAAATCGCATGGATAGGAAAAAAGCGCAGTCGGGCCGAAACTGAAGGAACTGGACTGAATAGGATTTGGGCGGGGCGCAGCTCACCTTGTGGGCCTTGGCCCAGGTCGGTGAAGCAGCAGGCCAGCGGGAGGCTGGACTTGGCGTGGCGCTGGGCCCCGTGGGCAGATTGAAGCGAGGCAGGGCGTGGTCAACGCGCAGGTGACGCACGGTCGAGCAGAGGAGGCTTCGCGCGGCCGACGTGTCTGGCGACATGGTCAATGCGCCAGGCAGAGGAGGCGCATGGGGCAACAGCGACGAGGTAGAGCGCTCAAACTCGAGCTCCCGAACGAAGACGAAAGCGGCGACGGACGCATGCGAGATCCGGCAACGCGGATCCTGTCCAGGACACGCGCAGGAGGCGAGATCCGACGCAAGGAAGTGAATTTGGCCAGGGACAACAGCTTGGCGAAGCAGGGGAGGTCCGGGACGAGCGGGACGCGGCCGCCGACAGCGAGGACGGGGCCTAGCCGGTGGGATCCGGCAAGGAACGGGCAAGGGCGACGAAGGCCGGCCGGTCTGGTGGTCGAGATGAGGCCCCGACGGCAACGCGATGCAGTAGCGGGGTTCGGATGGCCATGGCAGGACTCCTGCTGCTGTTGGACCATGAGAGGGAAAACGAGGTCAGGAGGGGGAGAGAGAGCGGAGGAGCGGCAAGAAGGGAAGGGGGGCGACGTAGCTTAGCTGGTGGTGGTGGTGGAAGATAGCAGGGACGGCACGAGGTGGGGAACGGCAGGGAGCTCCTCTCCCTGACTCGCGATGAGGGGAACGAGGCAGGGCTCGGGCAGGAGAAGGAGGGTCGAGGAGGCGTTGGGAAGGGGAGGTCGAGCAGAGGAGGCATGGCCTCGGGCTTGAGGGAGATGACTGCGGGGAGCTGCGGGAAGGACGGATGGGGAATGAGAGGAGTGGTGGCCGCTGTGATTTGATTGGGTGAAGATGGATCAGGAGGGATCCCGAGGTGGAAGAGGACTGGCGGCAGCGGGTGAGGGGATTTGGTGGATGGGACAAGCCCCTAGGATCTAGGGTTAGACTAATATTTATATCAGATGAATCTAGTTTAGGGGATATCACGTCCCTACGATCGTAATCGGACAGTGGAGAAAATAGGTTAGGGAGTCCAATTAAGAAAACGGAGATGTTTTATAGATGTTGGGGGATGATCCGGACCCATCGGTCATGACTGCCCGGGTCGGGTTCGGAGAAGTTTCGGACACGCACGCGAGGGGTTTGCGGGATGTGCAGAGAGGTTAGGAAGCTAGGCAAGAGGGAAACAAAATCTGGTTGGTCTCGGAATCGTCAACGAAGGCAAGGGGAACGCGGCAACTATGAGCAACTACAAGTTTTATGTAAACATGCGGATGCAATGCGATGATGAATGCAACAAACAAATAAAACACACGGCGACAATGAAAACAAGGAAGGCGTCTGAAGCGTCGGTCTCGGGGCATCACAACACTCCTCCACTTACAAGAGATCTCGTCCCAAGATCTAGGGATGGCGCCGGAGAGCAACGGAAGAGGAAGAGGTAAAACAAAGTTGCTTCTTTCACAAATGAGTGAAACCAAAGAACCTTGAGAGGTCGCAAAGCTTGAAGAAATGACACGACGGAGGTGAACAAAATTTAAAACACTCCGTTCAGCAAGAGGAACAAGGAACATTACAAGAACCTTGTAGGTTGAAAGACAAACAAAAATGGTTATGATGGACAAGAAGTACATGCAAGCACTCCGGTTGAAACAAGATGTACAAGGAACGATAAAGAATAATTACGACAACACTCTGGTTGAAAATGGAAGGGATAGAATATGAACTTGGCAAAATTAAAGCACTTGGATGAGACTCTAGTTAAAAGAGGAATGATAGACACAACACTCCGGTTAAATGGATAAGAAAGAAAAGAACATGATCCTCACAATTCGAGATGATGAGTGAGGAGAGTAACATCACCATGCCTTCGGAAGGAAAAAATAGAAGATAGATCATTGGAATAAAGGAATGGAGAAGAAAATGCCAACTTCTGCCACAAATGATCTTGTAAAGCACCCTTCCAAGAAGGTTAGAACGGAGTTGTTGGAAAATCAACAACGAAACGAATAAGCTTGTAGTGGGCTTATGGAAAACTTCTCAAAATTGAGGCAAAATTCTGCCACTACGGAAACAACTAATATAATTGATAACACCAAGGAGATGAAAAACTTCTTTCACCAAGAGGATAGGAGAAAACTTGGATCATTGATAAGCACCATAATAGCAACATTCCTTAGGGAAGGCTTTAGGTGAAATATGACACAAGATAACTCTAACGAAGAGATTGATGGATCTAAAGTATCTCATTCTTGACAACATGAGAATCATGAAACATGAAGGAAATTGTCAAGAATGATATAACGCCATATCAAAAGATAAGGGTAGAAAGAATTGCACTTCGGAATGCAAGATGAAGAATGCTTGAACTCCTCAAAACAAGGCATGTGTTGAACACCATGTTTATTTTAGAGTATAGCTTGGTGGATCATAACTTCGAGAGAAATCTTGAGAGCAATTGAAGAATGAAAATAATCCTTGATGAACCACCATGTAGAGCCTCCATGAAGAACTCCGGTAATAAAAGGATGATAGAAAGAAAGAGAATTTGAAAACACAAGGTTAAGCCTTGCAATGATTTAGATGGAGCTTCCCGACGAGATAATGCGGAAAAACTTGGAACTCCGGAAAAGAAAAGATGAAGCATCTCGAACCGAGAAATGTGACATGATGAACAACTCTAGAAAGAAGAAACTAGATCACTTGGATGAAACAATAATAATAATTACGTTATGCATATCCTTCACCAATTTAAATTAATGACAAGCAATGGATTTGGCATACTACTTATTCTCGTAGAAAGGATTAAGAGAGATATAGCGCAAACTTGAGAAAAGTCTTCAACGATCCACCGGTAGGATTTGGAAAGAACGAATGAATTGATATGATAACCAAGAAAGAGAACTCTTGAACGAACCACCGTAAGAATTGGAAATGAAAGTAGCAAAGGCGCAATTCACCGGGAAGAATTAGAAAATGAATAAAGATACTTGACAGAATTTAGATACATGAGAACGAAGAGATCATGAACTGATTAGAGGATTCACCGGTAAGATTTGGAGAATGAGAACTGAAAGCTGAGAATGAATAATACTGAGATGATGGCTCCGGAGAATCAAACTGAAAAGACTCTTGAATTGCTCCGGAGGGGTGAAAAGAATTCTCACAATCGAAAACCATTATGAGAGGACGGCATCAAGCTTGAACTACGCATCTTTGGAAAAAGGGTAAGGATTTAAGAGGAACTCCTCTTCGGTCTTCAAAATCCGAGAATGACGACGAGAAACACCACCATGAATTGTTGAGATACTCCGGTATGAAAATTAGAAAGGTTGAAATAACAATAAAAGAATTTGGAAGACCTTGGAGAAAGATATTTGACTGATGATAACTCATTCTCACGTCAAACTTTGAAATGAATTTGGGAATAGCTCCGGGAAAATTAGAAGAGTCAGGTAAGGTCCTGGGAAAAGACCTGTGGGTTGGGGCCCACTCAAAAGAAACACCGTTGAACGGTTTAAAAGATAGATTGCGCCGGTTGAATTAAATGGCTTGAATAAGGTAAGACCTCGAAATAGCTTGAAAGGATTACGAATAGAAACTTGAATCTTCTGGGATATCTTCAGCACTCCAGATAAACATGAATAGCAAGAGGTGGATGATTAAGAGGTGCACCGTCATCAGAAAACATTTGAAACGAGGAAAGGAATATGATCAATACTGAAAGCTTGAATTGGTTCCACCGGAGAAGAAAAGAGAACGAAGAATGATAAACTTGTCGCTTCCTTAGCATCTTCATGAGAATCACCAGGTAAGAACATGGAGGAAAAGAATGAAGAGACTTCACATCCATAAGATGGATACTTGATTAAGAAATTTGAGTCCTTGAAGAAAAAGGGTGGGAGGGCAGGAAAACAAAGGCAACTTGGGGATGGAATGAAACAGACACCGTTGAGAAAACTTAGAATTGATCTCGCGAATGTTGAAATGATCGGATCAACTTGAAGAGAAGCACGTCGGTTGGAAGAGAATTAACATGGCAACCTCGATGATCAAGAAGGATTAGTATTCATATAGAAATATGAGAACACCGTTTAGGGAAGGTATGGAATCAACACTTGGCATTGAAGCAACTCGAATACCACAAACCAAAAAAAAAGGACTTGGCTTGCAGAATAAGCCGGAAACAAACATAGGATAGATCCCATATCGTATCATGTGTCTGTTGGAAAGATATCCTACGAGATACTTGAATTCCCACTTATAAACTCCCAAAAGTTTCTAGTTATGCAATATGGTGTTGGGGATACAGGGGAAGCAATATATCTCACCCAAACTAACAATTCCTACATCCAGCTGTATCCATCTGTCAACACATAACCAAGAAAACTCCGGAAATCGTGTACCTCAACCTTCGAAAAGCATACGCTATACGAGCTATGGCAATACTCCCGAACTCCCGCCCCAGTACTGGGTGGCGTCGAGGTTATCTCACCAACAACTACATAAAAGAGATTTTTGATGTCCGCGAAACTCAGGTATTCCAGAACTGCAACGATAAAATTGTGACGACAACACCTCAGAGCTCAACTCCCCGGGACACCGCCACAACCCCTAAATGTCAGGAGGCCCCAAGAACAATGTTCTCGTCACAAGAATATTGGAATGATCCCAAGATACCCGCGTGATCCTAAAAAAATTCGTGAAATTTGAAGAGAGAAAAGTCAAAACATCTACGACAGGAGGCCTCACCAGAGCGATGAAGGGACTGAGGAGTAAAAAGAATCCTATTCTCCGATATATATAATCCAAAGACTCAAAACATTTTTGTTCTAGACTGAACAACGTCAGCAATTCGATCAAGCAGGGCGCACCTAAGTCGGGGATGGCTCTATACCAACTTGTAACGCCCATGATGCGGCTATATCTCCCACGTGTCGAGGCACGACTTAGAGGCATAACCGCATTGTGGTTTTGTCGCAACAAGGGCCATCTTCACACAATCCCATGTAATGAACAAGAAAGGGATAAATAGAGGGTTGGCTTACAATCGCCACTTCACACAATGAACATATAATTCATACATCATTCAGAGTACACACATAGTCCGACTACGGACAACCAAATGAAAAGAAGATAACCCCAAATGCTAGATCCCCGATCGTCCCAACTGAGCTCCACTACTGATCAACAGGAAACGAAAACATAGGAACGACAAAGGTCCTCGTCGAACTCCCACTTGAGCTCGGTTGCGTCACCTGCACTGGTATCATCGGCACCTGCAACTATTTTGGTAGTATTTGTGAGTCACGAGGACTCAACAATCTCAAAACCCTCGAGACCAAGACTATTTAAGCTTGTGGGTAGGATGGGGTAATGAGGTGGAGTTGCAGCAAGCACTATGCAAAAATGGTGGCTAACATACGCAAATAAGAGCGAGAAGAGAAGCAACGCAACGGTCGAGAAGCTAGAAGTGATCAAGAAGTGATCCTGAAACTACTTACGTTCATACATAACCCAAAACCATGTTCACTTCCCGGACTCTGCCGAAAAGAGACCATCACGGTTACACACGCGGTTGATACATTTTAATTAAGTCAAGTGTCAAGTTCTCTACAACCGGACATTAACAAATTCCCATATGCCACATAACCGCGGGCACGGCTTTCGAAAGTTTATACCCTGCAGGGGTGTCCCAACTTAGCCCATCACAAGCTCTCACGATCAGCGAAGGATATTCCTTCTCCTCGAACGACCCGATCAGTCTTGGAATCCCGGTTACAAGACATTTCGACAATGGTAAAACAAGACCAGCAAGACCGCCTGATGTGCCGGCAAATCTCGATAGGAGTCGCACGTATCTCATTCTCAGGGCACACCGGATTGTCCAAACTTCCGGTAGGCCAGCCCATAGTTGCCCCTGGTGGCCACTGGTGGTTGACAGGTTTGGACCAACACTCACGACGAGCACTGGTCCGGGGGGGTAAAATAAGATGACCCTCGGGCTCCGGAATCCCAAGGGAAAGGCTTAGGTGAGGCGAATGTAAAACCAAGGTTGGGCCTTGCTGGAGGAGTTTCATTCAAAGCGAACTGTCAAGGGGGTCCCATAACCCCAACCACGTAAGGAACGCAAAATCAAGGAACATAACACCGGTATGACGGAAACTAGGGCGGCAAGAGTGGAACAAAACACCAGGCATAAGGCCGAGCCTTCCACCCTTTACCAAGTATATAGATGCATTAATTAAATAAGAGATATTGTGATATCCCAAAATCATCATGTTCCAACATGGAACAATCTTCAACTTCACCTGCAACTAACAACGCTATAAGAGGGGCTGAGCAAATGCGGTAACTTAGCCAAATAACGGTTTGCTAGGAAGGTGGGTTAGAGGCTTGACATGGCAAAATGGGAGGCAAGATATAACATGTGGTAGGTAGCGCGACATAGCGATAGAATGAACAACTAGCAAGAAAGGATAGAAGTGATATTGAGGGTAATGGTCATCTTGCCTGAGGTCCCGCAAGGAAGAAGAACGAGTCCATGAAGAAGACAAGCAGACGTAGTCGAACGAATCCTCACAACTCCGGAACGAAACTGAAGCTAAAGAGAGAAGCAAACCGGAAAGAAACAATCAACATGGTAAACAACCAACACATAAACATGGCATGATGTACAATCAAGTATTATGCATGTCCATTTAATGAGGCATTGCATGGCAAGGTGTACAAACAATACTACAAATTAAGTGGACCTCAATATGCAACGAGTTGCATATTGACGAAACACCACATCAATTATTAGTTCTCTCTCGGTTATGTACCCAACAATATTAAATGTTATTAGACACGGCAAGGGGTGAAGCATATGAAAACTACCTATATAGGCAAGTTTAAATCAGGCCGGAACGACAAACAACAATTCCGGAAAATCCCCATGTCCATTTTTCGAAATAGCTACTGTTCTGCCCTGAAACATATTTCAATGTTATTAAACAGTAAAACAAAGTGCACCATGTTAATCTATGCATTTTTCTACCCCATTTACATATAAAGTTTATTTAAAACCGAGCTACGGTTAATTAGTTATGGAATAAAAACATTTTAACATGTCATATGAGCAAATTTTATCAAACAGCATTTTAAACATTTTAAACATGCATGAAAGCAGCATATTGTGAAACTAGATGAAATTCTAAGCATTTTACATATATAAAACATTTTAATATGATGCACGGTTCATGAGTTATTATATGCATGAAGACTAGGGGTTTTTCTATAAAACTGCACTCTCTCGATAAATAACTAAAATCGCATGGACAGGAAAAAACGCAGTCGGGCTGAAACTGAAGGAACTGGGCTGAACAGGATTTGGGCGGGGCGCAGCTCACCTTGTGGGCCTTGGCCCAGGTCGGTGAAGCAGCAGGCCAGCGGGAAGCTGGACTTGGCGCGGCGCTGGGCCTCGCGGGCAGATCAAAGCGAGGCAGGGCGTGGTCAACGCGCAGGCGACGCGCGGTCGAGCAGAGGAGGCTTCGCGCGGCCGACGTGGCTGGCGACGTGGTCAACGCGCCAGGCAGAGGAGGCGCATGGGGCAGCAGCGACGGGGTAGAGCGCTCGAACTCGAGCTCCCGAACAAAGACGAACGCGGCGGCGGACGCATGCGAGATCTGGCGACGCGGATCTTGTCCAGGACAGGTGCGGGAGACAAGATCCGACGCCAGGAAGTGGATTCGACCGGGGACGACACCTTGGCGAAGCAGGGGAGGTCCGGGACGAGCTGGACGCGGCCGCCGGCAGCGGGGACGGGGCCCTGCCGGTGGGATCCGGCCGGGAACGGGCAAGGGCGACGAAGGTCGGACGGGTCTGGTGGTGGAGACGAGGCCCCGACGCTAGCGCGATGCAGAAGTGGGGTTCGGACGGCCATGGCAGGACTCCTGCAGCTGTTGGACCATGAGAGGGAAAACGAGGTCAGGAGGGGGAGAGAGAACGGAGGTGCGGCAAGAAGGGAAGGAGGGCGACGTAGCTTAGTTGCTGCTGGTGGTGGTAGACGGTGGGGATGGCACGAGGTGGGGAACGGCAGGGAGCTACTCTCCCTGGCTCGCGGCGAGGAGAATGACCCAGGGCTCGGGCAAGAGAAGGAGGGTCGAGGAGGCGCTGGGCAGGGGAGATCGAGCAGAGGAGGCATGGCCTCGGGCTCGAGGGAGATGACTGCGGGGAGCTGCGGGAAGGACGGATGGGGAACGAGAGGAGTGGTGGCCACTGCGATCTGATTGGGTGAAGATGGATCAGGAGGGATCCCGAGGTGGAAGAGGACTGGCGGCAGCGGGTGAGGGGATTTGGTGGATGGGACAAGCCCCTAGGATCTAAGGTTAGACTGATATTTATATCAGATGAATTTAGGTTAGGGGATATCACGTCCCTACGATCGTGATCGGACGGCTGAGAAAATAGGATAGGGGGTCCAATTAAGAAAACGAAGATGTTTTATAGATGTTGGGGGATGATCCGGACCCATCGGTCATGACTACCCGGGTCGGGTCCGGAGAAGTTTCGGACACGCACGCGAGGGGTTTGCGAGATGTGCAGAGAGGTTGGGAAGCCAGGCAAGAGGGAAACAAAATCTGGTTGGTCTTGGAACGGTCAACGAAGGCAAGGGGAATGCGGCAACTACGAGCAACTACAAGTTTTATGAAAACATGCGGATGCAATGCGATGATGAATGCAACAAACAAATAAAACACACGGCAATAACGAAAACAAGGAAGGCGTCTGAAGCGCCGGTCTCGGGGCGTCACATTCTTCCAGTCACACTATCAAATCACCACGTCCAGGATGCACTATGTACTATCATTCACGTGCGGTCCCCGACCCTCCATCAAGTTGAAAACTAGACTAGTCAAAATGTCAAGTGGGATGCCTCTTTGTAAACAAATCTGCTCCTAGCTTCCAAAAAAATGCGCTCCTACGTGTACCCGCGAGTGGGTGTGAGAGAACTAGTATGTGCGTGCATCGCTTCTCTTCGTGAGAGTACAATATACTACGCCCAAAGAACGTTTGCCACAAGAGTAAAAGTATTAGTGTGTGAGGTGTGAGTTAAAATAAAAGGTGTGCGACGTCTTTTATTTTTTAGAAGTTCTGAGGGTAGGGTGTGAAGAACACATATGTGCGTGACATCTGGTTACATATAGATGGTGGTTGCGAGGGGACTCGGGGGAGTCTTGACTCGTGAGGGTGTGTGTGTGCGTGAGAGAGAGGGGGCACGTATAAATGCAATGCATGTGTCCGTAAATCATATCTGAGAAACGTTCGCCACAAGTCGTTTCCTGACGAACGCCGTAAGAACCGTTAGATCTGCATCCGACAGTGTCAGTTTTGCCATGGCATTTAACAGAACAGACACTCCTCTGACACACATATCTTCAACATGAGTGTTAGCAACTGCCGTATGCTCCTCCCTCCGTTCCAAAATGTAGTGCATATAGTTTTATTGAAAATTCGAACCTCGCAAACTTTTACCGAGTTTTCGTATACCAAAATGCACATATAGAATACCAAGTATATGTCATTTCATTCATCTTTGAGAGGTAAATATAAATATGGGAGAGGAGTTTACTAAGAAAGACCGTCGTATCACCTGCAGCAATTTCAACCATCCTTTGGTGTGGAGGAATATCATAGAAATTCTATATGATATGATATTTATAGGATTTTTTTTCCTTTAGAGCCAATTGGTTAATAGGAATAGATTCATACACTCCACATTTCAAAGGAAAACAAACATGAGGTCGGTCTCCAGCCCCCGTTATTGCCTGATGGGCGGTAGCACCACCCCGCTCCCCTCCCCCAGCCTCGGCTCCTAGGCGCAGCCGGTGGAGCTGGTCAATTGGGACTTGTCTTTTGATGGCGATGTCAGATCGAGATCTGGATACCGACCCCCAACGCTGAGAGATCTGCCAGACCCCGGGCCTCCGCCGGCTTCCACGGGGCACGCCACTGGCCAGGCTTCCGGGTCTACATCTGGTTCGGTCCGGCGGCTGCCCACTCCGCCTCCTTCGGACCGTGCACGCCCTCTAGCTGATAGTGGGCGGCTGAAATCCATTGTGGGTGTGCTGCCCGATTGCGGTAGTAATGGCGTGCAGAGAGAGACGGTCCCCCGTTTGCCCAGCAGTCCCCAAGATCCGCTCCATAGTGATTGCGCCTACTCCTACCGCTGCTCCAGCTGCCGCCCATGAAGATGAGGAGGGATGGATTCAGGCGAGATCCCGGAAGAAGAGAAGGTAAGCCAAAAACCCAATGGGCATAGGTGCGCCTCCCACGCCATCAAGACACCACCATCGCCCGCCCTACGCCTCTGCTGTAGCTCGCAGGTCCTTCTTAAAGCGCTACGAGGGCTTCTGCCTTCCCTGCCTTAGATCGGAGCACCGCCGCAAAGACTACCGCGATCCTACACACTGCCTCATCTGCAAGCTACCAGGACACCAATCGAGCAACTTCCTGAAGAACCAACTGTGCCAGGACATCGCCGGCCCCCCCATCTGGCTTCGCCACCGGGCCGGGGCCCGTCTGCGGGCGTCTGGTGTTCCCGCCGCTGCCCACTCCGCCTGTTCCTGTAGCTGGCTCACCGCCCCTCGCGGAAGACCCCATGGCGCCGCCTTTCGTCCCCGTGTCGCCTCCGCGGCGCCCGCGCCACAGCCACGGGGTGGTGATCTGCTCCAGGGCCATGGAGCAATAGCGAGCCTTGCTCTTGCGCCAGGGCGTGCTGCTGACCGCCATCGACAGCTTCAACGCCGTCAACCCAATGATGGTGGGTCGCACCCTGGAGCGCCATCAGTGCATCGGGCCCCATCAGGTGCGAGTGATGCGCCATCATCCTGAGGACTACCTGATCCAGTTCGAGGCCCCGGTGCACCGCGACACCTTGCTCGGCTACGGCGTCCTCCACGTCGACGGGGTGCCCTTCCTCACCAAGCCTTGGCGCCCCGACAAGCACGCCGTCATCCAGCGGTGGATGTTGCACGTGCGGATCGTCTTCGAGCGCCTCCCCCTCGACATGTGGTCGCTTGACGGCACTGAGGAGGTGCTTGGCCGGTTCTGCAGAATCAACTGCTTGGACTCCCACACCCACGAACGACGGGAAACGCACACCTTTGGCTACAGGGTCTAGTGCTGGAACCTCACTAACATCCCCATGCGCCACTGCCTCTAGTTTCCCAAAGGGGGGCGATCGGGCCGTCGAGATGCTTGGGTACTCGCCGCCAGCCCACGCCAACAGCACCGTTCCGCCGCCCCTAGAAGCAGAGCGCCACTCGCTACTGTTCCACATCGATCGCGTCGAGAACTAGACGCCGCGGGAGCCCAGGTCCCCATCCTCCCGCTAGAGCGGCCTGCCCTCGGTTCCAATGATGGCGATGGCCGCTGCCCACTGCCCGAGATCAAGGTGAACGACTGGACTTTCAACGTCGAAAACGACCGCCTCTTCATCTCACCTCCACCTGCCTCCACCTGCCCCTCCAACTGCTCCAAGTGCTCCGGCGCACGGATGCGCTAGGCAGGCCTCGTGTGTTGCCTCGACTGGCTGCCGGGGGATGCCGGTGCCGGCCAGACGCGAGGATCGTGATGGAGAGGGCGGCCCCAGCCGCCGATCCTGGAAGGACACCCTGTTGGGCATCGGCCGATCCAGCAGGACTATGGAGCCGAAATCGCAGGTCCAGCAGTGACCGCCACAGAAGCAGAACCACTGGCCCACGCCACCGTCGCCGCCACACTCCAGCACCACCCGCCCCAACCGCCCCTATGTAGCTACTCGCCCCGCCCCGCCTACTCCTCCAAGTAGGCAAGGCTCTGGCCAATGATGTCCCAGCTGCTGATGCATCACCCATGATCGAGCTGCTGCCTGCTCCCGCTCCACCTTCACCAGATGCACACAATTCGAGCTATGATGATCCTATAGCAGAGTTCTTCGCAAACAGAGAGGATGCCATCTCACCGCCACGCTAGATGGATTGCATGCTTCTCACCGCCACACTTGCCAAGCCTCTGTCCTTTTGACCGATGACCATAGCTGGGCCACCAATGCAGAAGGCTGCCAGCGACATCCCACCACCACCACCAGCAGCCCCTGTCCAAGACAGAGATCATGCACCGCCCCGATCAAGGCCAACCCCATCCCCGGTGCCACCACCAATGTTAACTGTTGAGCAGGTTTCCAAGGAGTAGTAGATCAACTGTGTCACCAAACAGGTTGGTGGCCTTGAGCTTGGGCAAGGCAACAGATCCCCCACCACCAAGGCGATCAAGCCATCCATTGCACGCAGCCTCTTCACTGACCTGCCCCAGCTACACCCCCGCTCGCTGCCACCCCGGGTTCTGTGGTGCCTCCATCCAGCAGGGCATCCTCCGTCCCTTCCAAGCGCAGTGCACGACAGGCGGTGGCCAAGAGCTCAGTGCCGGTGACCCAAAGGGTGACCCTACGCCTCGTGCAGGCTCTAGGCATCCTGGGCCCAAAAGAGAAGATGATTGCGGTTGTTGCGGAAGAGTTCCTGAAGTGTTTCGATACGCCGCTCATCGAGGAGGAGATCACTGGCCTGGGAGCTCTCACACGCCTCGACAAGGAGACCCTCAGGGTGGCGGCAGGGCTTGATGGCCCCAGTAGCTCGGCTCTTGGCGCCGACTAAGTTTCCCCATGTTAGTCAAACCACAATGTTGTCAGTAGGGGCCGACATTTCGCCGGTGCAAGTTAGGTTTCTTCATTTTCTGTTGTTGGGAATAGGTGGTCATAGTAGCTGATCGTAGTTGGCCCTGGGTTATTGGTGGTGCCCTTCGACTCTACTGCCTGCAAGTAGTGTTGGTGTTGCTGTTTCCTCAGTCTAGGGATAGTGGTAGTAGTTGTAGTTTAGTGGCGACAGTAGTGGGCTAGTGGTGGTGGTCGCCACTGATTTGGCTTTCTAGCAAGGATTGTGTAACCTGCTTTGTTTTAGTGATGTTTACCCTACTGAACCTCTTGTTTCCGAATGTGTGACACCTTCTGCACAACCATCACTTGGAACGTTAGAGGCCTTAACATGTCTGCCAAGTGTTCTGCTGTTTCTGAAGCTGTAGCTGTTTGGAAGCCATCAATCGTCTGTCTACAAGAGACCAAAATTAGCTCTTGGGATGCAGCCCTGGTTAGAGATATAGGAGGTACCCTGCTTGATCAAAAGACCCACCTACCTGTTGATGGCACTAGAGGCGGCATTAGCATTTTCTGGAATAGTAATTTAGTAGAATTGTCGGATATATCCACCAACACCTTCTCCATCTCGGCCATAGTTAAATCCTTAGCGGACAATAAAATCTTTTGCCTCTCGACGATTTATGGTCCATCTGACGATCAAGCAAAAGACGTTTTTCTAGCTGAAATGTGCGTTGCTGCCCCGAGTGCAAACATCCTGTAGATCAGGTTGGGAGACTTCAACCTCATCTATGAAGCTAGAGACAAGAATAACCTCAACCTCAACCGAAGTCCTATGGGAAAATTCAGAGCTGCAATCAACTATGCTGAGCTGTTTGAGATTAAATGCAATAACCGAAAGTTCACTTGGAGCAACGAGCAGGCCTCCCCGATGCTGGTCACACTTGATCATGTCTTCTGTAACCCTTCTTGGGACTCGCTGAGGGAGTCCTGGATTAGGGGGTCCTCAGGTGTCCGCACTATTTGATATGGGCTGGACTGATGGGCCGTGAAGATAAAAGCAGAAGACTATTCCCCCATGTCCAGGTAGGACTCCCATATGCGTGGAAGGCAAGATTGGTGTCCGGATATGATGTTTCCTTCCTTTGCAACCCGACTATGTACAACCCTAGGCCTCTCCGGTGTGTGTGTATAAACCAGAGGGGTTGGTCCATAGAGATCATCAGAATTCTCATAGGCTAGACAGCTAGGGTTTAGCCATTATGATCTCGAGGTAGATCAACTCTTGTAACCCCTATACCCATCGAATATAATCAAGCAGGAAGTAGGGTTTTACCTCCCTTAAGAGGGCCCGAACCTGGGTAAACATTGTGTCCCCTTTGTCCCCTGTTACCATTGATCCTCAGACGCGTAGTTCGGGACCCCCTACCCGAGATCTGCCGGTTTTGACACCGACATTGGTGCTTTCATTGGGAGTTCCACTGTGTCGTCAACACAAGGATCGGTGGCTCGACTTGTCATCAATGACGATGCTGTTTCCGGGGAGACTTTTGTCCCTAGTCAACTCTTCTTTTTTGGTGGCTTCGCTCTGCCTGCCAATTCAACTGGCCGCCTCGAGCAGATCGACAGCTACGCCCCTGGTCACCAGAGAAGGTTTGGAAGTTTGAATTACATCGCCGATATCCGAGGAGAGTTGGTCTTCGAAGGGTTCTTGGCCTCTGCCTCCGCTCCTCGTCTACATGAAGGACGCCCGTCGGATACTCCATCAGATCCCGCTCAAGGATCAACTCTCGTTCCTGCCCTGGCTTTAGATCCAGAGCGGACCGCTCTGTCCGAAGACGGGGGATAAACCTCGCCGGACTCTCTCCTACAACGGAGCTTCCCGTTGGAGACCCAGAGGGGATCATGCCGTCAGCAAGCCCGAAGTCAAAGAGGACTCTCCCTATCATCGGGAAGCCGAACTCATCTCTGGATGTCAACTCCGAACTCTCGAGGTCTGCGTCCACCGAGCTTGGTCAAGTGGTGGTTACCGAACCCAGCTCCGCAGATCCTTAGTCACCTGTCCAGCTTTCGCTCTTGAACGAGGCGCTGGACTTAATGTGATCTCTTGCCATTACGGAAGTTCCACTTCCGAACCACGCCCAGCCTGAACTGGGGGCTGAGAATGGGGAATTTTACGCCCCACCCACCACCCACTTAATATCCACTTTCGAGGACCTAACATACATGCTAGACTACACCTCCGAAGACATCGATTGTATGGACGACGATGCTGGAGCCGAACCAGGCCAAAACCTGCCTATCACTGGGCGTTGGATGGCCACTTCTACTTATGACGTGTACATGGTGGATATGCCCGAGAAGAAGGATGACGATGGCACTCAAGATCCAACTGAGAAAAAGCCCGTCGAGGCACCACCTAAGCGCCGACGTCAGCGGCGCCGCTCACGATGGCGTCGGGAAAAGGAAAGCAACACCGGCACCGGAGATAATGACACTGCGGACAATGCTGAAGACTCCAACCACCCCATAGAGCCTGCGTTAGAGTAGGTTGAGTGGGAGGAGGGACAAGTCAACCCCGATGAACTTGTCGATCATGAGGATTCGGAAGATAGTAACTATCTACCGGCCTCCGAGGAGGATGTCAGCCTCGGTAACAAAGATTTCGTCGTGCCAAAGGAACCCCTCGAACAAGAACGCTTCAAGCAACAGCTCATCGCCACTGCGAGGAGCCTGAAAAAGGAACAGCAATAGCTTCAAGCCAAACAGGATACACTCAACGCCAGATGGACCAAGGTCCTGGCCACCGAAGAATACGGCCTCGAGCGTCCGACAAAGAGCCACCCAAAGCGCAAGCTACTACCACAATTCAACGACGAGGCCCTTGAGCCTATACCGTCAAGATACAATCATGCTGATCAATCGGACCGACCACCACGTGGACGGGACAAAGCGGCTAATTACGCCGAATAACAGCCCGCGCCCCCTCGCCGTAAGGCAGGGAGAAAGCGGATCCGGACTACATGTACGAATTACATCAGGACCTGGACAATAGAGCCGGCCAGACTAGATCAATCTACGGATCAAGGGGACGTGCTCCCACATGAGAGGATGGCCGTCAAGCCTGGCACGACAAGCACAACCAAACTCAAGCTGAGAACCAAACACGGATGTCATCTAAACTCCGTCGTGATGTTGCCCGATATAGAGGCGCCGCACACCCCATGTGCTTTACCAACGAAGTAATGCAGCACCAGTTTCCGGAAGGGTTTAAACCTGTTAACATCGAGGCATACGATGGAACAACAGACCCCACTGTATGGATTGAAGATTTCCTTCTCCACATTCACAAGGCTCGCGGTCATGATCTCCACGCCATTAAATATCTTCCCCTAGAACTCAAAGGAGCAGCACGGCACTGGTTGAATAGCCTCCCAGAGAACTCCATCGGTAGTTGGGAGGACTTAGAGGACGCATTTTGGGACAACTTCCAAGGCACTTATGTCCGGCCACCGGACGCTGGCGTCCTTAGCCACATAGTCCAGCAGCCCGGAGAATCAGCCCGCAAACTCTGGACTCGGTTCTTAATCAAAAAGAACCAAAGCGTCGAGTGCCCGGACGCCGAAGCCTTAGCGGCCTTTAAGCACAGCGTCCATGGCGAATGGCTCGCCCAACACCTCAGGAAAAGCCAAAGACTATGGCAGCCCTTACTGCACTCATGACCCGCTTCTGCACGGGCGAAGATAGCTGGCTGGCTCATAGAAGCAATAGTACCAGCGACCCAGGCACCTCTGAGGCCAGTGATGGCAATGGAAGGCCACGATGCAGCAAAAATAAGCATCGGAACAACAATGATGAAACCGAGGATACTGCAGTCAACGCCGGATTCAACGGCTCTAAACCGGGTCAGCAGAAGAAGCCGTTCAAAGGGAATAGAGACGACCCGTTGAACTTGGATAAAATACTAGATAGGCCCTGTCAGATTCACGGCACCCCTGACAAGCCTGCCAGTCACACCAACAGAAACTGCTGGGTTTTTAAACAGGCCAGTAAGTTAAATACCGAATATAAGGGGAAAGGACCCCAAAGCGAGGACGATGATGAGCCTCGCCCTCCGAACACAGGGGGACAGAAGAAGTCCCCCCTCCCCCCAAGGTGAAAATAGTGAACATGATATATGCCACCCACATCCCCAAGAGGGAGCGCAAGCGCGCATTAAGGGACGTCTACGCCGTAGAGCCCGTTGCCCCGAAATTCAACCCATGGTTGGCTTGTCCGATCACCTTCGATCGCCGAGACCACCCACCCAGTATCCTTCATGGAGGTTCAGCGGCCCTGGTCCTTGATCCCATCATCGACGGATACCATCTCACTAGAGTCCTTATGGACGGCGGCGGCAGTCTCAACTTGATGTATCAGAACACTGTCCGAAAAATGGGTATCGACCCGTCAAGATTCAAGCCTAGCAACACTACCTTTGAAGGAGTGATACCCGGTGTGGAGGTTCGTTGTACGGGCTCCTTAACACTGAAAGTGGTATTCGGCTCTCCAGATAACTTTCGAAGTAAAGACTTTATCTTCGATATCGTCCCCTTCCGCAGTGGTTATCATGCACTGCTAGGACGAACGACTTTCGCCCGCTTTAATGCAGTCCCACATTATGCTTACCTAAAGCTCAAAATGCCCAGAACACGTGGCGTCATCACAGTCAATGGAAATATGGAGCGCTCCATCCGTACTAAGGAGCACACCACGGCCCTAGCAGCCGAGGTACAGAGCGGCCTAATCAAGCCGAACAGTTCATCGGTCATTAAGATCCATGACACCGCTAAGCGAGTCTGATCCACATTACAGCACGACAGCTCGGCGGATCCGGAGCTTGAATAGCAGTTCAGCCTCCGCCTATCGCCACATAAGGTTGCGGCTTATGTACCGCGTGTGCATAATTACGCACTTAAAATACCTTGGGTGGCGCCCGAGGTTTACTGCAGAAAAGGTCTATAGTACGGCTTGACCCTATTCGGACCTTAAAACCTTCTTTTTCTTTTTTTCTTTTTCTTTCCTTTCACTACAGGTTCGTTAAAAACCTACCTAATGCGGTTGTATAGGTGCTCCTTCCTTGGCTCCCCTTTCTTATAGACGACCACCGACTTTTCCTCTCAAAGGATGCCTCACCAAGGAGAAACGGCGCAGACGTGCGATAGGGCACCACTGGGATCTTCAAGACCACTGCTTTTTAGGCCTTGTGTAAAACTTTCCCTTGTGTAAACTCTCAGCATGTAAAATAGCCTTGATGTTCATGGCATTATCTGTAATAGCACGCCTCAACGTATTAATCAGGATATAAAGGAAACAGTTGATCACCACTTCCGTTCGGTACTAATTTATTTCTGTCATCTGTATTCCCTCCTCACTTTAGACTGCCACACGTGCTTTAGTCTGGCCTTAGTACCGGGGGCTGTATTTGGCTCCACAAGTTTTCAAGTCCGAACACCTATAGGGTAGTCTTCGGCATCCCGAATATTGCACTATATGCATCAACTCTGAATCATGTCTTTGGTCTAGAGTTGGGTTGCCAGGCTCCTGTGCTTACCACCTTACGTTCCGCTCGTGCGGCTAAGGTAGTAAAGGGAGAACTACTGCGATTGTACTTCTGGTTCGTCCGGTCAAATACCTCAGTTGAGAAAGACAAAAACTGACTGTCATGATAAGGCGAGAGCTGGTCGGCGATTCGGTGACTTACTACAAATCGTTAGCGATTTATTCCGTACGAGGGGCTGGTTTTCGTCCAGCCGCATGGAAAAGGCACCCTAAGTTTGGATTGCCGCACATACACAAGGGACTAGTACTTAGCCCCACTGTCAAACTCCTATGGCTAAGTGAAAGTAATAAAGCCGCATAGTCTGATTGCCTGGTTCACCCCATGGACGCCTCCTTTATGGACCAAGACGTTGGATAAAGTGCGGTCACGCATTACGCCGAACCCCCCCCTGTAGTATCTGCGTGGGGGCTGAAGCTGATGACTGACAACTTTCAGAATTAAAAGGCCGCACAGGAGGAAAATGCTTAACATAAAAGGCGCAAATATATTACAAGCATGGGATCGTAACATAGTTTTTACAACCCGCACCATCTACTCAAATATCACGTCCTTAGAACACTGGCCCTCTACAATTCGGGCCCCTGCCAGGACGTCTTCAAAGTACCTTTCCGGCTTGCAGTGATCCTTGCCTTCAGGCGGGCCTACGGTCGCCACATCGGTGGCCTTCATCTTTTCCCAGTGCATCTTGACGCGGGCAAAAGCCATAAGGGCACCTTCTATGCAGGCCAAGCGCTTCACAGCATCAATCCGGGGCAACGCATTGACGAGCCGCTTCACCAAACCAAAGTGGCTGCTGGGAATCGGTTCGGCTGGCCAAAGCTGGACTATTAGATCCTTCATGGCCAAGCCGGCCACCCTATGCAGCTCCATCAGCTGTTTCAGCTAGTCGTTCAGGGGAGTCGGGTGCTCCGGCACAAGATACTGCGACCAAAACAGCTTCTCAGTCGAGTTCCCCTCTTGGGCCCGAAAGAACTGTGCAGCATTGGTGGCGCTCCTCGGAAGATCCGCAAACGCGTATAGAGAACTCAACACTCGGGTAAGCAAAGCATATCTTCGACCCCCAAAAACACTCTGCAAAAGAAAGACATTACCAGCCGCTATCTGCTTCACCTGACGGATCTCTTCACGAGCACTCCGGGACTCGACCCGCACCTCTTTAGCCTCCTGAAGGGCTTTGGCAAGTTCGGACGATTGGGCCGAAGTCTTATCCTCCAACTCCTCGCATTTGAGGATGGCATCCTTCAGCTCCTGCTCGACTTCGGCCACCCAAGATTCGTGTTGGCGGCGGGCGGCCTGCTCAGTCTTCAGCTCTGCAGCCGCTTTATAAGCGGCTGCCTTGTTCGCCTTCGCCTCTTGTTGGGCTTTGGCAAGGGCGCCTTTAAGGGTCTCGACCTCGGCTGCCCCAACTATGCTCATCATCAAAGCATTACATGAGTTAGTCTTTGAATACAGCTATCACTTAGGATATACAGCTAAACTTTCAACACTATACGCATACCTTGTGTTTCATCGAACCGCTTGTTAATGCGGTAGATTTCTTCATCGGCCAACTTAAGCTTCCGATTGAGTTCGGAAACTTCTGCGACCTAGGCGGTCGCCGCCAACAGGGAAGCCTGTTACAATAACAGAGAATTTTGTTAGCTTTCCAAATTTTGTGTGGATCCTCTGTCCGGTTTCTTTTACACTAGACAAAGCCTCAGGGGCTACTCTCTGTATACAGGTATATTCCTCTACATATGGAAAGGCGTTTAGAGTATTACGTTGCATACCTCGAAACCTGTCAGTAGGCTGTGGAAAGCTTCGTTCAGCCCGCTCTTAGCAGACTGAACCTTCTCTACTACCGCACCCATCAGGGTGTGGTGCTCCTCCACGATGGAAGCATGTCACAGTGCTTATGTTAGAGTGTTCGGCGCCTCCGGATTAGTGGAGGTCGCCGATGGAGCCGATGCTCCTCCCCCCTCTGTTGAAGGGGGTTGGCCACTTGAGCCCAGAGTCGTGTTGGTCTTCGGAATGGTGTCCGGCTGGGGCCCGCATTGTTGGGGGTCCCCACCGTCGGTTGACATAGGGGTTGCCTTCCCTATGTCTTCGGCGACCGAGGTATTAACCTCGGGAGCCTTCTCGACGGCCTCGCCCACCCCTCCTCGGCTAGGAGAGGTCCTACGGGATAACATCTCGGTGTCATCCATGGTGACAGGCGAGGAGGCTCGTGGCGGCGTCTCGCTCTCTGCCATCTCGGGCGGCAGAGAGCTCCCCTCCGATAACAGAGTGTTTAGAAGCTCGCATGGAGGGCTGAAAAGAGCATAGCAAAATGACTTATATAATAGAAAGGGATGATTAAAAACAAACAATGAGCATCTGAATACTTACGATTCGGCCAGGGGCTTCGCCCTTGGTGGCTTCTTGCGCACTTGTTCGGACTCTGAGTCCGAACTGTCTTGGAGGACAATTTTTCCTCTCTTGGGCGCCTCCCCCTCCGGGTCTTCGGAGGCCGTCCTTTTCTTATTCCTCCCCTTGCAGGGGGAGTCGCGTTCCACCTCCTCCTCCTCTTCCTCTTCATCTCCCTTGTGGGCCACCTGTGGTAGTAGAGGGCTTCGGTCTCTCCAGACAATGCGTCCGAAGGACCCTTATGGCAGGGGCCACCTTTGGCCTCCTTGCCCTTCTTTTTCTTGGCCTTCTTCTCCGACGCTTGATACGGCGCCGGCACCAGCATCTCCATTAGATGGGGGTGGCCGGGTTCTCCGGCAGTGGCACCGGACAGTCGATCCACTCCGCCTTCGCCGCCCAACCATGTACAGAAAGAGGATAATGTAAATCTTCATCATCATCCAAAGTGTTAGCCAAACAAAGTCTTCGAAAAGGATATACTTACCGCCGAGGCTGGGTTCTCGCTGTCGAGGCCGATGTCTTCGGTCTTCATCAGCCAGCTCTTCTGGGCCTTGAAAAGCTGCTTCCATATGTCTTCGTGCGTAGTGCCGAAGAAGTGCTTCAAGGTCCGGGGCTCTTCTGGATCGAACTCCCATATGAGGGAGGCCCGAAGTTGGCAGGGGAGGACACGGCGGAAGAGCATCACCTGGATCACGTTTGTGAGTCCAGTATTTTTGCCAACACATTCGAGATGCGCTTTTGCAGCATCATCACCTCCGGCTGGGACCCCCAATCAAGGCCCTTGGCGGTCCGTGAGGTGAGTCTCATTGGGGGTCCGGATCTGAAGTCAGGTGTGGCCGCCCACTTGGCATCGCGGGGTTCGGTGATGTAGAACCACTCCTGTTGCCACACCTTGGCCATCTCCACAAAAGCCCCCTTGGGCCAGATGGCATTGGGAAGCTTGCTCACCATAGCACTGCCGCAGTCCGCGTGCTACCCATCGACCACCTTCGCCTTCTGATTGAAGACCTTGAGCCATAGGCTGAAGTGTGGGGGATGCGGAGTAGAGCCTCACACACGACGATGAACACTGAGATGTGGAGGAAAGAATTTGGGGCTAGATCATGGAAATCTAGCCCGTAGTAGAACATGAGGCCCCGGACAAAGGGACGGAGAGGAAACCCTAGACCTCGGAGGAAATGGGGGATGAATACTACCCTCTCGTCGGGCCCCGGAGTGGGGATGACCTGATCTCTATCAAGAAGCCCGTGCGCGATATCCGTGGATAGATAGCCCGTGCCCCGGAGCTCCCTGATGTCCTTCTCAGCGAAGCAGGAGGCCTCCCACTTGCCCTTGGAACCGGATCCAGACATGGCTGGGGAGGTTGGTGGCAGTGGAAAAGATTGAAGTTTCAGGCGCTAGAGCTCGGAGATGGGAAGGCTGGAGCTAGAAGAAGGCGTGAGGGAGAAACGAGGGATCTTTGCCCTCTTATAGGCAGTGAAATACCAAACACCCCCTCTTAAGCCTTAAATCTCACATGTTCCCAAAGAGATCGTGCGAACGGCACGGTTGGATTACCCAGAACTGTATTAATGGGAATCCTGTAATTGGCGGGCACGATCTCTGTTTCGACAAGACGTGCCAATGGAGGCCATGCCTCGAAACATGAAACGGGGGCATGGGAACGGTTCGAAATGTTAAGAGCCAGATGTGACGCTTCGCTGGAAAAAGTTGTCAGTAAAAGACAGTGTTTTATTTTGATATTCTGCCTTCGTGGCTAAGGGTTATATTAACTATACAGAGCCGGATACAGTTCTTATATGCAGAGAGTTATACTAAAAATGTTCAGGAGAAGGAACTCGCCTTGCGACACCAAAGACAATCCACATGCCGAACACATCGTCATCGAAGACTGGTTCAGGGGCTACTGAGGGAGTCCTGGATTAGGGGGTCCTCGAGTGTCCGGACTATTTGATATGGGCCGGACTGATGGGCCGTGAAGATAAAAGCAGAAGACTTTTCCCCGTGTCCAGGTAGGACTCCCATGTGCGTGGAAGGCAAGCTTGGTGTCTAGATATGATGTTTCTTCCTTTGCAAACCGACTATGTACAACCCTAGGCCTCTCCGGTGTGTATATAAACTGGAGGGGTTGGTCCGTAGAGATCATCAGAATTCCCATAGATTAGACCGCTAGGGCTTAGGCATTATGATCTCGAGGTAGATCAACTCTTGTAACCCCTATACCCATCGAATATAATCAAGCAGGAAGTAGGGTTTTACCTCCCTTAAGAGGGCCCGAACTTGGGTAAACATTGTGTCCCCTTTGTCCCCTGTTACCATTGATCCTCAGACGCGCAGTTCGGACCCCCTACCCGAGATCTGCCGGTTTTGACACCGACACACGCTTTTCCCCAATGTTGTTCTCCATGCCGGCTCCACATCCATATCAGACCACTGCCCCTTAGTACTAGCCGATACCTGTGCGCCGTCACGATCAGGAAAATTCATATTCGAAGATTTTTTGCCCAAATTCCCTGGGTTTAGAGAGACTGTCATTGAGACCTGGTCCAAGCCTGTTCAATCTCTCTGCGCCTTCAAGATTTTCCAATCCAAGCTGCTACGCACGGCCAAAGCCCTTAAAAGTTGGAGTAAAACCCTTTTCAGTGATGCTCGAATGCAGTTCCACATGGCCTAGGAGATCATCCTCAGATAAGACATTGCTCAGGAGTCTCGCGTCCTTGATGTCTACTACGCAACTTTATTCTTGTAGACACGTGTTGGGCCTCCAATCGCAGAGTTGTGTAGGACAGTAGCAATTTTCCCTCAAGTGGATGACCTAAGGTTTATCAATCCGTGAGAGGCGTAGGATGAAGATGGTCTCTCTCAAACAACCCTGCAACCAAATACAAGAAATCCCTTTTGTCCCCAACATACCCAATACAATGGCAAATTGTATAGGTGCACTAGTCCGGCGAAGAGATGGTAATAAGTGTAATATGGATGGTAGAATATATTTTTATAATCTGAATAAATAAAAACAACAAGGTAGCAATTGATAAAACCGAGCAAAACGGTATTGCAATGCTTGAAAATGAGGCGTATGGTCCGTAGTTTCACTAGTGCAACCTCTCAACAATGCTAATATAACTGGATCATATAACCATCCCGCAAAGTGCAATGAAGAATCACTCCAAAGTTCATATCTAGCGGAGAACATAAGAAAAAATTATTTCTAGGGTATGAAACCACCTCGAAGCTATTCTTTCCGATCGATCTATCCAAGAGTTCGTACTAAAATAACACCAAATAATTTAATATTCATAATACTCAATCCAACACAAAGAACCTCAAAGAGTGCCCCAAGATTTCTACCGGATAAACAAAGACAAGAACGTGCATCAACCCCTATGCGTAGATCACCCCAATGTCACCTCGGGAATCCGCGAGTTGAGTGCCAAAAAATATATCGAGTGAATCAATATGATACCCCATTGTCACCACGAGTATTCATATACAAGACATATATCAAGTGCTCTCAACTCCATAAAAGCATTCAATCTGATAAAACGAAATCTCAATGGGAAAATTCAATTGATCACAACAAGATAGAGAGGGGAAAACACCATATGATTCGACTATATTAACAAAGCCCACGATACATCAAGATCGTGACATCTCAAGAACACGAGAGAGAGAGAGAGAGAGAGAGGGAGAGAGATTAAACACATAGCTACTGGTACAAACCCTCAGCCCCGAGGGTGGACTACTCCCTCCTCATCGTGGTGGCCCCCGGGATGATGAAGATGGCCGCCGGTGATTATTCCCCACTCCGCCAGGGTGCCGGAATGGGGTCTAGATTGGTTTCTCGTGGCTACAGAGCCTTGCGGCGGTAGAACTTCTGATCTAGGGTTACCCTGAGGGTTTTTGGAATATTTCAGAATTTATAGAGCAAAGAGGGGGTGCGGGAGGCCACCGAGGTGGGCACGACCCACCTGGGCGCGCTTGGGCCCCCGGGCGTGCCTTGGTGGGTTGTGCCCCCCTCGGGGCACCCCCAGGTGCTTCTCTGGCCCACTGGATGTCTTCTGGTCCACAAAAAGTTTCGCGGTGTTTGGACTCTGTTTGATATTGATTTCCTGCGATGTAAAAAACAAGCAAATAACAGCAACTGGTACTGGGCACCGGGTTAATAGGTTAGTCCCAAAAAATGATATAAAGTTGCTATAAAATGATTGTAAAACATTCAAGAATGATAATATAACAGCATGAATACTTCATAAATTATAGATACGTTGGAGATGTATCAGCATCCCGGAGCTTAATTCCTACTCGTCCTTGAGTAGGTAGATGATAAAAGAAATAATTTATGAAGTGTGGATGCTAGCAAAATGCATAAGTTTGATCAATGATAATTTCAATCACTTTTCCTAGCATCATAATAGCAATTCCTTCTCATAAAACTCATCATGGTAAAGTAGTAACCAATTCACATGTTAAGGTTCAAACAATGAATTTTCTTGAAACTCAACAACCTATATTCTCAGTCACCAAGCAATTGCAATTCAACTTATTCAACAGAGTCTAAGCAAAAGCTCCACATACTCAACCATCATATAGTGTTCTGTGATTGCTAACACTCACCGCATACACATGAGCAAAACATTTCAACCAGACACATAGAAAGATAGGGGCTTATAATTTCTCCTCCCAACGTATTCACCTCAAGGGTGATGTCAACAATAATAACTCATGCTACCCATATCCAACTGGATGTATGTGCCTAGATCTTTTCTCACCACATGATGCTTGCTGAAAGAAAAAAATAGAAAGGAATAGAGAGAAAAACTTTGACTCTTGCATGAAAGTAAAAGGTAGGCCCTTCACAGAGGGAAGCAGAGGTTACCATGTGCTTTTTGTTTGTATGCTCAATCCCTTAGTGCAAGAGAACGTCACATTAGATTGCCCCTTATGATAGCAACATTTATTATGCAGTCTGCCGCTTTTATTCTTTACCATCACAAGTTCGTACAATGCTCAATTTTCTCTTACACTAAATGATCTAACCCTTTTTTGAAGCAATTTTTATTGCCTTATTGCACCGATGATAACTTACTTGAAGGATCTTATTCAATCCTTAGGTAGGTATGGTGGACTCTTGAAAATAAGATTTGGGTTTAAGGGTTTTTGGATGTACAAGTAGTATCTCTACTTGGTGCGGATTTTTTGGCTAGCAAAGATGGGGGACAAGCACCACATGTTGAAAGATCTACGACAATATAACTTCTATGTGAATATGAAAAAACATAAATCTTTACATTGTCTTCCTTGTCCAACGTCAACAATTTTGGCATATAATATTTTGATGGGGGCTCACAATCACAAAAGAATTCCAAGATAGTGTATTTGCATGTGAAAGTTCTCTTCTTTATAGTAATCATTCATGAATTGCTTGTATGACCAAAATTGTGATTGTCAAGCTTCAAAAGATTTCACTTTCTAAACCCAATGTGAAGCTACCACTGGGCATGATATAATTTCAACTTCATGATATTTAAACATTCAACAATTTACTCATAGGATATAAGTGAAGCACAAGAGTAAATGACAAAGCTACTCCAAAAAGATAAAAGTGAAGATCAATCGAGTAGTTAAGTAAATAGACATATATGTGAGGACTCTCTCTTATTTAAAACTTTCAGATCCAAGTATTTTATTAAAACAGCAAGCAAAATAAAAATAAAATGACATTTCAAGGATATCATAGCTCATGTGAAGAAGCAAAAACTTAAGATCAACCGATACTAACTGATAATTGTTGATGAAGAAAGGTGGGATGCCTACCGGGGCATCCCCAAGCTTAGATGCTTGAGACTTCTTGAAATATTATCTTGGGATGCCTTGGGCATCCCCAAGCTTGAGATTTTGTGTCTCCTTAATTCCTTTTATATCACGGTTTCCCTAAAACTTAAAAACTTCATCCACACAAAACTCAACAAGAACTCGTGCGATAAGTTAGTATAAACCAATGCAAAAACCTTATCATTCTCTGTTGTAGCAAATCACAAAAATTATTATTCTACATTGCATACTAAATGCCGCTGCATATTTAATACTCCTATCCTCAAATAGAATCATTCAACAAGCAAACATATGCAATGCAAACATAACAGCAATCTACCAAAATAGTACAGTCTGTAAAGAATGCAAGAGTATCTATACTTCTTTAACTCCAAAAATTATGAAAATTTACCACACTGTAGAAAATTTATCAGAGTTTACTGTGCCAAAAGTTTCAACATTTTATCACATTCTGACTTTCCTCGGGAATTTTTGCAACATCGATAAACTTTCTGTTTTGAAACAGCAACATGTAGACTTGCAAAATAAGCATGGTAAAGGGCTATCCTTGACATTTTTATTGAAAATAAAGATGCAAAACATTATTCTAAATAACAGCAAGAAAATCAAAACAAAATAAAATGATGCTCCAAGCAAACTGATATCATGTGATGAATGAAAATATAGCTCCAAGTGAGGTTACCAATAATGTTGGAGACGAAAGAGGGGATGCCTTCCGGGGCATCCCCAAGCTTAGTTGCTTGGATCTTCCTTGAATATTAACTTGGGGTGACTTGGGCATCCCCACGCTTAGGGTCTTGTCACTCCTTATTCTCCTCATATCTACATCTCACCCAAAACTTGAAAACTTCAGTCACACAAAACTTAACGAAACTTCGTGAGATAGGTTAGTATGTTAAAAACAAATTATTCACTTTGGTACTGTCAAAGACAAGATTCATAATTGTTTCCACACAATGCCTACTGTAGCATATCATTTCCACAATTTATATTGAGCAATATAAGCCATAGAAACTAGGAAACAAGCAAACTATCCATTGCAAACAGAATCTGTCAAAAATAGAACAATCTGTAATGATCTGGACAACTACCATACTTCTACTACTCCCAAAATTCTGAAAAATTAGGACAACATAGACAATTCGTATATCAATCATCTGTAAAAAAATCATAATTTTATCACGTTCCAGTGAATTTAGACAATTCTGTTCCTGGAAGCAAAATTTTCTGTTTTTTGCACAGAATCAAGTCAACTATCATCCACACTATCCCAAAGGCTTTACTTGGTACTTTATTGAAACAAAGGCTATAAAACATGATTACTACAGTAGCTTAATCATGTGAACACACAAAAACAGTAGGGTAAATGTTGGGTTGTCTCCCAACAAGCGCATTTCTTTAATGCCTTTTAGCTAGGCATGATGATTTCAATGATGCTCACGTAAAAGATAAGAATTGAAACACAAAGAGAGCATCATGAAGCATATGACCAGCACATTTAACTCTAACCCACATCCTATGCATAAAGATTTTCAACACATAGAGAGGAAACTTGATATTATTGCAATATGTAAAAGCATATGTTCCTCTCTCATAAAAATTTTCTGTAGCATCATGAATGAATTCAACAATATAACTATCACATAAAGCATTCTTTTCATGATCCACAAGCATAAATTTTTTTTACTCTCCACATAAGCAAATTTATTCTCATGACTAGTAGTGGGAGCAAACTCAACAAAATAACTATCATGGGATCGAAAATTAAAATCGTGAGGATAAGTTTCATGGTTATCATTATTCCTCATAGCATACATGTCATCACCATAATCATCATAGGTAGCAACTTTGTTGTCATGGACAATTGAAACCTCTTCCAAAGTAGTGGGTTCATCATTAAATAAAGTTATGACCTCTCCAAATCCACTTTCATCACTATAATCATCATAAATAGGAGGCATGCAATCATTATAACAAATTTGCACATCAAATCTTGGGGGACTAGAAGTATCATCTTCATCAAACATAGCTTCCCCAAGCTTATGGTTTTGCATATCATTAGCATCATGAATATTCAAAGAATTCATACTAACAACATTGCAATCATGCTCATCATTCAAAGATTTTTTATCAAACATTTTATAAAATTCTTCTTCCATCAATTGGGCACAATTTTCCTTTCCATCATTTTCACGAAGGACATTATAAAGATGAATTATATGATGCAACCTCAATTCCATTTTTTTTAGTTTTCCTTTATAAAACCAAACTAGTGATAAAACAAGAAACTAAAAGATTCGATTGCAAAATCTAAAGATATACCTTCAAGAACTCACCTCCCCAGGAACGACGCCAGAAAAGAGCTTGATGTCTACTACGCAACTTTATTCTTGTAGACACGTGTTGGGCCTCCAAGCGCAGAGTTTTGTTGGACAGTAGCAATTTTCCCTCAAGTGGATGACCTAAGGTTTATCAATCCGTGAGAGGCGTAGGATGAAGATGGTCTCTCTCAAACAACCCTGCAACCAAATACAAGAAATCTCTTATGTCCCCAACACACCCAATACAATGGCAAATTGTATAGGTGCACTAGTTCGGCGAAGAGATGGTAATAAAAGTGTAATATGGATGGTAGAACTTTATTTTTATAATATGAATAAATAAAAACAGGAAGGTAGCAATTGATAAAACCGAGCACAAACGGTATTGCAATGCTTGAAAATGAGGCCTAGGGTCCGTACTTTCACTAGTGCAATCTCTTAAAAATGCTAATATAATTGGATCATATAACCATCCCTCAAAGTGCGATGAAGAATCACTCCAAAGTTCCTATCTAGCGGAGAACATAAGAAGAAATTATTTCTAGGGTACGAAACCACCTCGAAGCTATTCTTTCCGATTGATCTATCCAATAGTTCATACTAAAATAACACCAAATAGTTTCAGATTCATAATACTCAATCCAACACAAAGAAGCTCAAAGAGTGCCCTAAGATTTCTACCGGAGAAACAAAGACAAGAACGTGCATCAACCCCTATGCGTAGATCACCCCAATGTCACCTCGGGAATCCGTGAGTTGAGTGCCAAAACATATATCGAGTGAATCAATACGATACCCCATTGTCACCACATGTATTCATATGCAAGACATATATCAAGTGCTCTCAAATCCATAAAAGTATTCAATCCGATAAAACGAAATATCAAAGGGAAATCTCAATTCATTGTAACAAGATAGAGAGGGGAAAACACCATATGATCTGACTATATTAACAAAGCCCGTGATACATCAAGATCATGACACCTCAAGAACACGAGAGAGAGAGAGAGAGATTAAACACATAGCTACTGGTACAAACCCTTAGCCCCAAGGGTGGACTACTCCCTCCTCATCATGGTGGCCGCTGGGATGATGATGATGGCCACCGGTGATGATTCCCCCCTCCGGCTGGGTGCCAGAACGGGGTCTAGATTGGTTTCTCGTGGCTACATAGCCTTGCGGCAGTGAAACTTCTGATCTAGGGTTACCCCGAGGGTTTTTGGAATATTTTGGAACTTATAGGGCGAAGAGGGGGTGCGGGAGGCCACCGAGGTGGGCACAACCCACCTGGGCGCGCCTAGGCCCCCAGGCGCGCCCAGGTGTGTTGTGCCCCCCTCGGGGCACCCCCCCAGGTGCTTCTCTATCCATTGGATGTCTTCTGGTCCATAAAAAATCCGCAAAAAAATTCGCGTTGTTTGGACTCTGTTGATATTGATTTCCTGCGACGTAAAAAACAAGCAAAAAACAGCAACTGGCACTAGGTACTAGGTCAATAGGTTAGTCTCAAATAATGATAAAAGTTGATGTTAAATGATTGTAAATCATCCAAGAATGATAATATAACAGCATGAATACTTCATAAATTATAGATATGTTGGAGATGTATCAGCCCTCACGGCTGCGGAAATAGACCTCAGAAGCAGCTGAAGCTTAGGCTGATGGGCCTAGCAGCAACCGAGAGAGCTCGTAAGTGGTAGAGCTCCCGTATCGGTTGGCTCAAGGCTGGGGACGGGAACACAAAAAATTTCCACGCAAAGATCAACTCCGGACGTAGAAAAAACTTCATACATTCTTTACAAAAGGATGGAGGTATAGTCACTTCTCATCAGGAAAAAGAGGATGCAATCCACTCACACTTTCTGAATACAATTGGGACCAAGCTAAACTGCGCCTGTGCAATCAACTGGGAGGCCATAAACCTACCATAGCTAAACACTGAAGGGATGGATCCTCCTTTTTCTGAAACTGAGGTTTGGAGGGTAATTAAGCTGACGCCAATAGATCGTGCACCAGGCCCCGACTGCTTCTCCGACAGCATCTTCGGGAATTGTTGGCCAGTCATAAAAATAGACCTACTGCGAGCGCCACACCAATTCTACAAGCTGCGATCAAGAGGCTTTGATCAACTGAACACTAGAACCATTATTCTCATCCCCAAGAGGACAAACCCTTCCGAAATAGCAAACTTCAGGCCCATTAGCTTAGTTCACTCCTTTGCCAAATTGATCACCAAAATCCTCTCGCTTAAACTGGCCCCAAAGTTAAACAACCTGATCTCCCCAGGGAAAAGTGCCTTTCTGAAAACGAGGTGCATCCACGACATCTACCTACTTGTTAGAAACTATGCCAAAAGGTTACATAGAAAGAAGAAACCTTCCCTGCTGTTCAAAATGGATATCGCCAAGGCCTTTGATTCCATCTCCTGGGAGTTCTTGCTTGAGCTGCTACAACACATCGGCTTCAGTTCAAGATGGCAAAATTGCATCTCCCTGCTACTTTGCTCGGCTTCCTCCACTGCAAACCTTAACGGAGCTCAAGGCTAGCCGATCTCCCATAGAAGGGGTCTCCAGCAAGGGGACCCGCTGTTGCCATTCTTATTCATCCTTGATATTCTGATGCGGAGCATCCCAAGGACATCCCCATGGACCCGTCATCGTCTCACCAAGTGCCAAGCGGACCTATGACTCATCCACGTGCAAGACCTCTCGAAACCGAGGTGACATCTCTCCTCTGACAATTCCCCTTCGATGCACATGAGACATGCATACTCAGGTACCTAGGAGTTAGCCATGGAGAAGCTAAGTGATACGTCTCCAATGTATCTATAATTTTTTATTGTTCCATGCTATTATATTATCTGTTTTGGATGTTTAATGGGCTTTATTATGCATTTTTATATTATTTTTGGGGCTAACCTACTAACCAAAGGCCCAGTGCAAATTGCTGTTTTTTTTGCTTATTTCAGTGTTTCGCAGAAAAGGAATATCAAACGGAATCCAAACGGAATGAAACCTTCGGGAGAGTTATTTTTGGAACAAACGCAATCCAGGAGACTTGGAGTGGACGTCAAGGAAGCAACGAGGCGGCCACGAGGTAGGGAGGCATGCCCCCCACCCACGTGGGCCCCTCATGGCTCCACCGACCTACTTCTTTCGCCTATATATACTCATATACCCTGAAAACATCCGGGAGCACCACGAAACCCTATTTCCACTGCCGCAACCTTCTCTACCCGTGAGATCACATCTTGGGGCCTTTTCCGGCGCTCTGCCAGAGGGGGAATTGATCACGGAGGGCTTCTACATCAACACCATAGCCTCTCCGATGATGTGTTAGTAGTTTACCACAGACCTTCGGGTCCATAGTTATTAGCTAGATGGCTTCTTCTCTCTCTTTGGATCTCAATACAAAGTTCTCCTCGATCTTCTTGGAGATCTATTCAATTTAATTCTTTTTGCGGTGTGTTTGTCGAGATCCGATGAATTGTGGGTTTATGATCAAGATTATCTATGAACAATATTTGATTGTTCTCTGAATTCTTATATGTATGATTTGATATCTTCGCAAGTCTCTTTGAATTATCAGTTTGGTTTGGCCTACTAGATTGATCTTTCTTGCAATGGGAGAAGTGCTTAGCTTTGGATTCAATCTTGCGGTGTCCTTTCCCAGTGACAGCAGGGGCAGCAAGGCACGGATTGTATTGTTGCCATGGAGGATAAAAAGATGGGGTTTATATCATATTGCTTGAGTTTATCCCTCTACATCATGTCATCTTGCCTAATGCGTTACTCTGTTCTTATGAACTTAATACTCTAGATGCATGCTGGATAGCGGTCAATGTGTGGAGTAATAGTAGTAGATGCAGAATCGTTTCGGTCTACTTGTCGCGGACGTGATGCCTATATACATGATCATGCCTAGATGTTCTCATAACTATGTGCTTTTCTATCAATTGCTCGACAGTAATTTGTTCACCCACCGTAGATTATTCTATCTTGAGAGAAGCCACTAGTGAAACCTATGGCCCCCGGGTCTATCTTCCATCATATTATTTTCCTATCAATTTGCTATTTCTGCCGCCATTTATTTTGCAATCTTTACTTTCCAATCTATATCATAAAAATACCAAAAATATTTATCTTATTATCTTTATCAGATCTCACTTTTGCACATGGCCGTGAAGGGCTTGACAACCCCTTTATCACGTTGGTTGCAAGGTTCTTATTTGTTTGTGCGGGTACAAGGCGACTTGCGTGTAACCTCCTACTGGATTGATACCTTGGTTCTCAAAAACTGAGGGAAATACTTATGCTACTTTGCTGCATCACCCTTTCCTCTTCAAGGGAAAACCAACGCATGCTCAAGAGGTAGCAAGAAGGATTTCTGGCGCCGTTGCCGGGGAGGCTTACGCCAAGTCAAGTCAAGATTTGATCTCCCAGCAACTAGCCATTTCTGGCGTCGTTGCCGGGGAGATCTACGCACAAGTTAAGACATACCAAGTACCCATCACAAACTCATATCCCTCGCATTACATTATTTGCCATTTGCCTCTCGTTTTCCTCTCCCCCACTTCACCTTTGCCTTTTCTTCGCCTTCTTCACGTATGTCTTTTGGTTTGTGTTTCCATGTGCCTTCTATTTGCTTGCATCTTTGGTTGCTAAAAATCTATTGATATGGATCCACTTAAAGTGTTCTACTTGGACCATCTTCGATCTATATGTGCTCGTGCTGAAACCCCAACTAGTTTAGTTGAGGGAAAATCTTTAGATGAGCATGCTCATTTTGTGCGTCATCGTTTGTCTGAAAAGGGGAAGCTCTTATGGTATCAAATAAATAGTTTGCTATGCTATGCTTGGAATCTTTATGAAATTTATGACTTTACTTGTTGCTCTAAGAACCCTAAAAAACACCTTCCCTACCTATGTGAGTTTAATGATAATGAAATCTTATCTTCTTATGGAAAGGGTGTTTATAGTTACTATGATATCGAACAAATTGAAGAATTTATCGTTTTTAAGGGTGCTCATGAAGTTGCTTCTTTGATTGAAAAGTATGATATTACTCTCTACAAATCTGAAAATTCCGACATGCTTAAATATTGCTATGAAAACTATGCTCATAATGCCTATGTTAAGGAATTTATTGAGAGAATGACGATTGCTTTGGAAGAAAATAATGATATGCACGAATCTATAGATAATTATGATTTCGATGATTTGATTGAAATATCCCTTGATGAACATGATGCTTGCTATTCTTATGGCCATGATGCCAATATTTATGGAGATGAATTTGCTATAGTTCCTTATGTTAAACATGAGATTATTGCTATTGCCCCCATACTTGATAGTTCCTTGAATCAAAAGCATGATTCCAATGATGTTATTATAAATTCTCTTAATGTCAATTGTGTTAATGATATGCAAAACATCAAGCTTGGGGATGCTAGTTTTGCGATGACTACTATTTGTTGCAATGATCATGATTGGGGTGATTCTTCTTATGATCTTGAAAATTTATTTAAGCCTCATGATGAATATAAGATTGATAATAATGTTTGCAATAATATTGAAAGTGGGTTTGGAAGAGTGTAAACTTTAGATCCCACATATTTGGAGAATGTTCAATCTTATGAAGTTTTTGATAAAAGTGGGTTTGGAGAGGTCATGACTTTAGTTAATGTTAATCCCACTATTTTGGAAGAGTGTCAACTTTGCATACATGTGGATCGTGTTAAGAATATGTTTTGTGACAGCTATATTGTTGAATTTGCTTATGATCCTACATGTAATTATTATGAGAGAGAAAAATATGGTTGTAGAAATTTTCATGTCACTAAATTTCCTCTCGTTATGTTGAGATTGCTATTGTTTCTTTCTTCTTCCCTGCATATGCTAGATCTTGCTTGTCTTGCTAATTTGTTTTCCTATAAAATGCCTATGCATAGGAAGTATGTTAGACTTAGATGTGTTTGTCACGTGGTTCATGATGCTCTCTTTGCGCTTCAATTCTTGTCTTTCATGTGAGCATCATCGAAATCTCAATGCCTAGCTAGGTGCGTTAAACGATAGCGCTTGTTGGGAGGCAACCCAATTTTATTTTTGTTTCTTGATTTTTGCTTCTAATTAGTAATAATTAATTCATCTAGCCTCTGTTTGGATGTGTTTTTATGTTTTAATTAGTGTTTGTGCCAAGTAGAACCAATAGGATCTTCTTCGCTGATAATTGTTTGATCTTGCTGAAAAAGACAGAAACTTTGCGCTAACGAAAATAATTGTTAAAATTCACCAGAACGTGATAAAATACCCATTTTTTTGCAGTAGATCAATATACAAATTATCCAGGTTGTCCTCGTTTTTCAGAATTTTTTTAGTTACAGAAGTATTCGAACAAATCTGATTGCTACAGACTGTTCTGTTTTTGACAGATTCTGTTTTTTCGTGTGTTGTTTGCTTATTTTGATGAATCTATGGCTAGTATCGGGGGGTATGAACCATAGAGAAGTTGGAATACAGTAGGTTTAACATCAATATAAATAAATAATGAGTTCATTACAGTACCTTAAAGTGGTGATTTGTTTTCCTATACTAACGGAGCTCATGAGATTTTCTGTTGAGTTTTGTGTTGTGAAGTTTTCAAGTTTGGGGTAAAGATTTGATGGATTATGGAATAAGGAGTGGCACGAGCCTAAGCTTGGGGATGCCCAAGGCAACCCAAGGTAAAATTCAAGGACAACCAAAAGCCTAAGCTTGGGGATGCCCCGGAAGGCATCCCCTCTTTCGTCTTTGTCTATCGGTAACTTTACTTGAGGCTATATTTTTATTCACCACATGATATGCGTTTTGCTTGGAGCGTCTTGTATGATTTGTGTCTTTGCTTTTTTAGTTTACCACAATCATCCTTGCTGTACACACCTTTTGGAGAGACACACATGAATCGGAATTTATTAGAATACTCTTTGTGCTTCACTTATATCTTTTGAGCTAGATAATTTTGCTCTAGTGCTTCGCATATATCATTTAGAGCATGGTGGTGGTTTTATTTTATAGAAACTATTGATCTCTCATGCTTCACTTATATTATTTTGAGAGTCTTATATGCATGGTAATTTGCTTTCGCTATAAAATTAGTCCTAATATGATGAACATCCAAGATGGGTATAATAAAAGCTATCATATAAAGTGCATCGAATACTATGAGAAGTTTGATACTTGATAATTGTTTTGAGATATGAAGATGGTGATATTAGAGTCATGCTAGTTGAGTAGTTGTGAATTTGAGAAATACTTGTTCTAAAGTTTGTGATTCCCATAGCATGCACGTATGGTGAACCGTTGATGAAGTCGGAGCATTATTTATTTATTGATTGTCTTCCTTATGAGTGACGGTCGGGGACAAGCGATGGTCTTTTCCTACCAATCTATCCCCCTAGGAGCATGCGCGTAGTACTTCGTTTCGATAACTAAGAGATTTTTGCAATAAGTATGTGATTTCTTTATGACTAATGTTGAGTCCATGGATTATACACACTCTCACCCTACCACCATTGCTAGCCTCTCTAATACCGCGCACCTTTCACCGGTATCATACACCCACCATATACCTTCCTCAAAACAGCCACCATACCTACCTATTATGGCATTTCCATATCCATTCCGAGATATATTGCCATGCAACTTACCACCGTTCCGTTGGTATCACATGTTTCATCATTGTCATATTGCTTTGCATGATCATGTAGTTGACATCATATTTGTGGCAAAGCCACCTTTATAATTCTTTCATACATGTCACTCTTGATTCATTGCATATCTCGGTACACCACCGGAGGCATTCACATAGTCATATTTTGTTCTAAGTATTGAGTTGTAACTTTTGAGTTGTAAGTAAATAGAAGTGTGATGATCATCATTATTAGAGCATTGTCCCAAGTGAGGAAAGGATGATGGAGACTCTGATTCCCCCATAAGTCGGGATGAGACTCCGGATGAAAAGAAAGAAAGAAAGAAAAAAAAGGCCATAAAAAAAGAGAAAAAGGCCCAAATAAAAAAAATGAGAGAAAAAGAGAGAAGGTACAATGTTACTATCCTTTTACCACACTTGTGCTTCAAAGTAGCACCATGATCTTCATGATAGAGAGTCTCCTATGTTGTCACTTCCATATACTAGTGGGAATTTTACATTATAGAACTTGGCTTCTATATTCCAATGATGGGCTTCCTCAAAATGCCCTAGGTCTTCGTGAGCAAGCGAGTTGGATGCACACCCACTTAGTTTCTTTTGTTGAGCTTTCATACACGTATAGCTCTGGTGCATCCGTTCCATGGCAATCCCTACTCACTCACATTGATATCTATTGATGGGCATCTCCATAGCCCGTTGATACGCCTAGTTGATGTGAGACTATCTTCTCCTTTTTGTCTTCTCCACAACCACCCTTCTATTCCACGTATAGTGCTATGTCCATGGCTCACACTCATGTATTGCGTGAAGATTGAAAAAGTATGAGAACATCAAAACTATGAACCAATTGCTTGGCTTGTCATCGGGGTTGTGCATGATTTAAACATTTTGTGTGATGAAGATAGAGCATAGCCAGACTATATGATTTTGTGGGAATAGCTTGCTTTGGCCATGTTATTTTGAGAAGACATGATTGCTTTGTTAGTATGCTTGAAGTATTATTATTTTTATGTCAATATTAAACTTTTATCTTGAATCTTTCCGATCTGAACATTCATGCCACAATAAATAAAATTACATTGAGAATTATGCTAGGTAGCATTCCACATCAAAAATTCTATTTTTATCATTTTCCTACTCGAGGATGAGCAGGAATTAAGCTTGGGGATGCTTGATACGTCTCCAACGTATCTATAATTTTTTATTGTTCCATGCTATTATATTATCTGTTTTGGATGTTTAATGGGCTTTATTGTGCACTTATATATTATTTTTGGGACTAACCTACTAACCAAAGGCCCAGTGCAAATTGCTGTTTTTTGCCTATTTCAGTGTTTCGCAGAAAAGGAATATCAAACGAATCCAAACGGAATGAAACCTTCGGGAGAGTTATTTTTGGAACAAACGCAATCCAGGAGACTTGGAGTGGACGTCAAGGAAGCAACAAGGCGGCCACGAGGTAGGGAGGCGCACCCAGGGGGTAGGTGTGCCCCCCACCCTCATGGGCCCCTCGTGGCTCCACCGACCTACTTCTTTCTCCTATATATACTCAAATACCCTGTAAACATCCGGGGACACCACGAAACCGTATTTCCACCGCCGCAACCTTCTGTACCCGTGAGATCCCATCTTGGGGCCTTTTCCGGTGCTCCGCCGGAGGGGGAATCGATCACGGAGGGCTTCTACATCAACACCGTAACCTCTCCGATGATGTGTGAGTAGTTTACCACAGACCTTCGGGTCCATAGTTATTAGCTAGATGGCTTCTTCTCTCTCTTTGGATCTCAATACAAAGTTCTCCTTGATCTTCTTGGAGATCTATTCGATGTAATTCTTTTTGCGGTTTGTTTGTCGAGATCCGATGAATTGTGGGTTTATGATCAAGATTATCTATGAACAATATTTGATTCTTCTCTGAATTCTTATTTGTATGATTTGATATCTTTGCAAGTCTCTTCGAATTATCAGTTTGGTTTGGCCTACTAGATTGATCTTTCTTGCAATGGGAGAAGTGCTTAGCTTTGGGTTCAATCTTGCGGTGTCCTTTCCCAGTGACAGCAGGGGCAGCAAGGCACGTATTGTATCGTTGCCATCGAGGATAAAAAGATGGGGTTTATATCATATTGCTTGAGTTTATCCCTCTACATCATGTCATCTTGCCTAATGCGTTACTCTATTCTTATGAACTTAATACTCTAGATGCATGCTGGATAGTGGTCGATGTGTGGAGTAATGGTAGTAGATGCATAATCGTTTCGGTCTACTTGTCGCGGACGTGATGCCTATATACATGATCATGCCTAGATATTCTCATAACTATTTGCTTTTCTATCAATTGCTCAACAGTAATTTGTTCACCCACCATAGATTATGCTATCTTGAGAGAAGCCACTAGTGAAACCTATGGCCCCCGGGTCTATCTTCCATCATATTATTTTCCTGTCAATTTGCTATTTCTTCCGCCGTTTATTTTGCAATCTTTAATTTCCAATCTATATCATAAAAATACCAAAAATATTTATCTTATTATATTTATCAGATCTCACTTTTGCAAGTGGCCGTGAAGGGATTAACAACCCCTTTATCGCGTTGGTTGCAAGGTTCTTATTTGTATGTGCAGGTACAAGGCGACTTGCGTGTAACCTCCTGCTGGATTGATACCTTGGTTCTCAAAAACTGAGGGAAATACTTACACTACTTTGCTGCATCACCCTTTCCTCTTCAAGGGAAAACCAATGCATGCTCAAGAAGTAGCACTAAGGAGCAAGTAGGGTCGAAGAATGAGGACATACGCGAAGACGGAGAAGAATTCAGCCAAGTCCCAGGCTGGCCGGACGATCCGGACGAGGTCCCGGACAATTCGGATAAACCCGGACGATCCGGACCCCGGTCCGGACAATCCGGCAAATCCACCCAAGAGCACCCGAAGCTGCACCATGAAGCCGGATCATCCGGACGGAGTGCCAGATCATCTGTACCCAGCCGGACGTCTGGACCCCCCCTCGGGATATCTGGGCCCCCGCCTGCCTCCTCCCCACGTCCGGACCATACGTACCATCTCTCGGATCATCTGGGTACCTGAAGCCCGGATCGTCCGGCTCCCCTTCCGGATCATCCGGATCCCCACCTGTGCGCGCGTGTTGGGCTGAGGCCCATGTACCCCTTCATCCCCTTAGCCTATATAAATGACTCCTCCTCCACTTTTCTAGGGTTAGCAAAGGATTAGCTCATCTGAGAGATAGAGTTTTGCTCATCCACATGATACCTGTCACGCCCAATATGTGATCCTATCCGAGAGGAACTTGAAGGTCCCACCAAGATTAGAGCCGCATATTGAAGACGCTTTTGCAAGGTGGATATAATTACATCTTACCATTACATGATAGATGGGGATACAAACAAGGCATACATATGCCTCACAAATACATCAAACATCATACATGAGAGCAACATCCGACTATGGATGAAAAACAAACAGAAACTCAAACGACATCCACCCTGCTAGCCCAGGCTGCCGACTAGGAACCAATCCCCTAATATAAGAAGCAGCAGAAGAACTTGAAAACAAGCCAGCATCGCTCTCGCGTCGGATCATCGCATTACCTGTACCTGCAACTGTTGTTGTAGTAATCTATGATCCACGAGGACTCAGTGATCCCATTGGGTATCAAGACTAGCAAAGCTTAATGGGTATGGAATGGATAAGTGGTGAGGTTGCAGCAAGCGATTAAGCATTGTATGGTGGCCAACTTACGAGTTCAAGAAAAAGATGAGAAGCTATGCATAGCGATCGCAAACTAGCAATGATCAAGAAGTGATCCTGAACTACTTACAAGTCAAACATAACCCCACCGTGTTCTCTTCTTGACTTACTCGAAAAGAGACAGTCACAGTTACACACGCGGTTGGTGTATTTTAATTCGGATCTGGTGTCAAGTTCTCTACAACCGGATATTAAAAATTCCCATCTGCCACATAACCGCGGGCACGGCTTTCGAAAGATCAAACCCTGCAGGGGTGTCCCAACTCATTCCATCACAAACTCTCACGGTCAACGGAGGAAAAATCCTCCTCCCGGAACAACCCGATCAAGCTCGGAATCCCGATTCACAAGACATTTCGACAATGGTAATACAAGTCCAGCAAGACCTCCTGGCATGCCGACACCCTGATAGTAGCCGTGCGTATCTCGTCTCAGGCCATGACAGGATGGGTCGGCCTATGAGTAAAACCAGACCTCAAGTTGCCCCGTGGTGGCCCCGCGGTCTGCCCGTTTGGGACCAACACCATCAGCACTGGCCCCCTTGTATTATGTTGAATAACGAACCTCGGGTAGCGCTAACTCCCTATGCGTCAAGTTTATTATCATGTTTAGTTATTATGTTGGGAAAATGGTAAAACCAATGTTGGGTCTTGCTGGAGGAGTTTTATTCAAAGCGAACTGTCAAGGGGGGCCCATAAACCCCAACCGTGTTAGGAACGCAAAATCAAGGAACATAACACCGGTATGACGGAAACTAGGGCGGCAAGAGTGGAACAAAACACCAGGCAAAAGGCCGAGCCTTCCACCCTTTACGAAGTATATAGATGCATTAATTAAATAAGAGATATTGTGATATCCCAAGATATCCATGTCCCAACATGGAACAACCTGCACTGCACCTCTAACTAGCAATGCTATAAGAGGGGCTGAGCAAAGCGGCAACATAGCCAAACAATGGTTTGTTGGGAGGGTGAAAAGGTTAGAGGCTATTCATGGCAATTGGGAGGCTTGATAAACAAGTGGTAGGTAGCACGACATAGCGATCGCATCGAGACAACTAGCAAAGCAAAGATAGTATTGGTATCCAGGGTAACGGTCATCTTGCCAGAAATCCCGCTATGAAGAAGACCGAATCCATGAAGAAGATGAACGGGCGTAGTCGAACGAATCCTCACAATTGCAACTTAACCGGAAGTTTCAAGGAGAAGTGCAACCGGAAAGAAGCAAACATCATGGTAAACAACCATCACATAAACATGACAGGATGCACAACCAAGTATGATGCATGTCCGGTTTAATGATTCATGGCATGGCAAAGTGCAACAAACAATACTATAAATTAAGTGGAGCTCAATATGCAACGAGACTTCACATTCAATTATTTAGTTCACTCCTGTTTATGTACCCAACAATATTAAATGTTGGTTAACATGGCAAGAGGTGAAGCATAATAAAACTACCTATGTAGGCTAGTTTAAATGAGGCCGGAACGACAAACAACAATTCTAGAAAATCCCAATGTGCATATTTTGGATTTGGTACTATTCTGCCCTATACACAATTTTAGAGTTGTTAAACATGCAAAATAATGCCACCATGTTAATATATGCATTTTTCTACCCCATTTACATATAAAGTTTATTTAAATCGGAGCTACGGTTAATTAGTTATGAAATAAACCATTTTAACATGTCCTTTGTGAAAATTAATGCAGACAGCCATTTAAACATATTTAACATGGTTGAAAGTTGCATATTGTGAAAGTACATGAAAATCTAAGCAAGATGCATATATGACATGTTTCATTTGGATGCATGGATATAAAGTTATTGACAATACAAAACAGTGGCAGTTATGTTATTATGCATGCACTTGGAAAATACTAAAACCACAGAGAAGGAAAAAGCTACGCGAGCCAAATGCAAGCAGCGGCCCAGGAGGAGATTTGGCCCAGCGGTTGAGTGTGTGTGCAAAACTAAAAGAAACATAGAAAACCAGGGGAAAAGAATTGGGGGCACCCTGGGATTTGATCCCAAGACCTCCTGTGTGTGCGTTGTGCGCTGACCATTGCACTGCAGCTAAGTTAGTGAAACCAAATGGCTACTAGAGCCACATGAAAAGCTTCATAAATGCCCGAGCTTGGAGCCATAGATGCTCACGATGGTGCCGGCGACGCAGACAGGCACAGCAGCAGAAACCGCGGCTGCAAAGGGCCGGCGGGGGTGCGGAAGACGATGAGGGTGCAGCTACCGGATGCGCGCGTATAGTGACTCGACCTCGAGCTCGCGCTCGACTCGGGCACGGCACGGCAGCGACAACAGCAGCTTAGCAAGCATGGGTGAGAAGCAGGGCAAGCTGCAGAGGAGGCGGTGCGTGTGTGGGTGCTGCAAGGGCGGTGTGGTGCTGGGCTATCTGCGGAGGTCGCGCGCGAGCAGGCACAGGTGTGTGTTTGAGCTTGCGCAGGATCTCCTCGATTGCGCCCGAAATTTTAACAGAACAAGAGCTTTACAAAAATTCCATGATGAGAACAGGCGATCATGGCTTCGGCATGAACTGATCGATGGCTATGACAGCGGAGATGATGCAGGGAAATATCTAGGGTAAGCAGGAGCTCACCAAGGTCCCGTAGGACATGGAGAGGAAGCAGGGGAGGCGCTGAAGAGGACGAGGCGAGGCGGTACTCGGCGAAGGCGTTTCTGGTGCGAGAAGAAGAATTAGAGGAAGTAGACGATGTGGAAGACAGCGTGAAGGCGAGATGGGGTCCGATCCGTGACTTAGAGGAAGTAGTCGACGTCGGGGTTCTCCTGGTCACCTCGGCTGCGGCACGGCTTGGCAGAGAGCGCGCCGACTGAGGGAGTCCTGGATTTCAGGGTCCTCGGGCGTCCGACCTATGTGATGTGGGCCGAACCAATGGGCCATGAAGATACAAGACAGAAGACTTCCTCCCGTGTCCAGATGGGACTCTCCTTTGTGTGGAAGGCAAGCTTGGCGTTCGGATATAAAGCTTCCTTCCTCTATAAACCGACTCTGTACAACCCTAGGCCCCTCCGGTGTCAATATAAACCGGAGGGTTTAGTCCGTAGAGGCAATCACAATCATACAGGCTAGACATCTAGGGTTTAGCCATTATGATCACGTGGTAGATCAACTCTTGTAATCCTCATATTCATCAAGATCAATCAAGCAGGAAGTAGGGTATTACCTCCATCAAGAGGGCCCGAACCTGGGTAAACATCGTGTCCCCCGTCTCCTGTTACCATCGACCTTAGACGCACAGTTCGGGACCCCCTACCCGAGATCCGCCGGTTTTGACACCGACATTGGTGCTTTCATTGAGAGTTTCGCTGTGTCGTCACCAGAAGGTTCGATGGCTCCATCAGTCATCTACAACAATACCGCCTTGGGAGGGGTTTTTCTCCCCGGCCAGATCTTCGTATTCAGCGGCTTCGCACTGCGGGCCAACTCGCTTGGCCATCTAGAGTAGATCGACAGCTACGCCCCAGGTCAGCAGATTAGTTTTGGGAATCTAGACTATGTCGCTGATATCCGAGCAGACTTGATCTTCCAAGGGTTCACGACTCCAACCTCCGCTCTGGCTTTAGATCCGGAGCGCATCGCCAAGTCCGAAGGCGGGATTCCTGAGCCCACCGGACTATCTGCGGCCACTAAGCCCAGTACAGGAGAGCCGGAGGAAGTAGTGTCGCTGGCAACCATCATGAAGCCGGACACTGTTTCCGAACCCGCAGAGTCACGTCATGTGAGCTCGGCCAAGGAGTTTCCTTCTCGCCGTACTCCACGGACTCTCTTCTCCCTGGCCAAACCTCGCCTTTAAGCGAGGCTATGGACTTGATGCGACCCCTCGTCATTACAGAGGAGCAACATCCAAACTACGCCCAGCCCGGACTAGGGGCTGAGAGCGGGGAATTTTACGTCCCACCCACCACCCACTTCATAGCCACTGTCGAGGACTTAACTGACATGCTGGACTATGGCTCTGAAGACATCAACGGTATGGACGACGATGCTGGAGAGGAGCAGGCCGAAAACCCGCCGTTTACCGGACGCTGGACGGCCACCTCTTTGTATGAAGTATACATGATGGATACACCCAAGGAGGATAACGGCGATAACGAGAAGAATCCAGTCGAGGATAAACTTCCTGAGATACAACCAGAGCGTCGACGTCAGCGGCGCCGCTCTAAATCACGCCGTGGAAAAGACAGCAATACCGGCACGAGAGACAACAATACTCCGGACGATGCCGAAGACGAAGAAGAACCCGTCGAGCCAACCTCCGAACAGGACGATCGGGAAGGTGGGCAAGTTAGCCCTGATGAACAGGCCGAAAATGAAGACTCGAAGGACAAAAATTATCTTCCACTCTCCGAGGATGAGGTGAGCCTCGGCAACGAGGATTTTATCGTGCCTGAGGAACCTCTCTAGCAGGAGCGCTTTAAGCGCCAGCTAATAGCCACTTCAAGGAACCTGAAAAAGAAGCAGCAGCAGCTTCAAGCTGATCAAGATCTACTCAACGACAGATAGACTAATGTCCTGGCAGCCGAGGAATACGGCCTCGAGCGCCAACCAAAAGTTACCCGAAGCGTAAACTTCTACCTCAATTCGATGACGAGGCACTGGACCCCATACCATCAGCGTGTAACGCGGCTGACCGGCCACCACGTGGCCGGGACAAAACGGTAGAGACACAACAGCTCGGGGATATACATATGACCTGCGGCACGACCTGGAAAATAGAGCGGGTCAGACCAGGTCGATCTACGGATCGCGGGTGTAACACCCACGATGCAGCTATATCTCCCACGTGTCGAGGCACGACTTAGAGGCATAACCGCATGGTGATTTTGTCGCAAGAAGGGTCATCTTCACACAATCCCATGTAATGAACATGAATGGGATAAAGAGTTGGCTTACAATCTCCACTTCACACAATACATTAATTAAATATACATCACTCAGAGTCCACACATAGACCGACTACGGTCAAATCCAAAGGAAAAGAAGATAACCCCAAATGCTAGATGCCCGATCGTCCCAACAGGGCTCCACTACTGATCATCAGGAAACGGAACATAGTAACGACCAAGGTCCTCGTCGAACTCCCACTTGAGCTCGGTTGCGTCACCTGCACTGGTATCATCGGCACCTGCAACTGTTTTGGTAGAATATGTGAGTCACGAGGACTCAGCAATCTCAAAACCCGCGAGATCAAGACTAGTTAAGCTTATGGGTAGGAAGTGGTAATGAGGTGGAGCTGCAGCAAGCACTAAGCAAATATGGTGGCTAACATACGCAAATAAGAGCGAGAAGAGAAACAATGCAACGGTCGAGAAGCTAGAAGTTATCAAGAGGTGATCCTGAAACTACTTACGTTCAACCATAACACAAACCGTGCTCACTTCCCGGACTCCGCCCAAAAGAGACCATCACGGGTACACACGCGGTTGATGCATTTTAATTAAGTCAAGTGTCAAGTTCTCTACAACCGGACATTAACAAATTCCCATCTGCCACATAACCACGGGCACGGCTTTCGAAAGTTTATACCCTGCAGGGATGTCCCAACTTAGCCCATCACAAGCTCTCACGATTAACGAAGGATATTCCTTCTCCCGGAAAGACCCGATCAGTCTCAGAATCCCGATTACAAGACATTTCGACAATGGTAAAACAAGACCAGCAAGACCACCCGACTGTGCCGACAAATCCCGATAGGAGCTGCACATATCTCGTTCTCAGGGCACACCGGTTAAGCTAAGCGTACAAATACCAACATAACCCAAGTTGCCAAGGGACGGTCCCGCACGGTGCTCTAGTTTGGACCAACACTAAGAGGAGCACTGGCCCGGGGGGTAAATAAAGATGACCCTCGGTCTCCGGAAACCCAAGGGAAAAAGGCTTAGGTAAGGCAAATGTAAAACCAAGGTTGGGCCTTGCTGGAGGAGTTTTATTCAAACCGAACTGTCAAGGGGGTCCCATAACCCCAACCGCATAAGGAACCCAAAATCAAGGAACATAACACCGGTATGACGGAAACTAGGGCGGCAAGAGTGGAACAAAACAACAGGCATAAGGCCGATCCTTCCACCCTTTACGAAGTATATAGATGCGTTAATTAAATAAGAGATATTGTGATATCCCAAGATCATCATGTTCCAACATGGAGTAATCTTCAACTTCATCTGCAACTAACAACGCTATAAGAGGGGTTGAGCAAAAGCGGTAACATAGCCAAACAATGGTTTGCTAGGAAGGTGGGTTAGAGGCTAGACATGGCAAGATGGGAGGCATGATAAACAGGTGGTAGGTAGCGCAACATAGCGATAGAGCGAACAACTAGCAAGCAAAGATAGAAGTGATAACGAGGGTAATGGTCATCTTGCCAGAAATTCCGCTAAGAAGAAGATTAATTCCATGAAGTAGACGAACCAACATAGTCGAACGGGTCCTCACAATCTCAACGTAACCGGAACTATCAAGGAGTACACCCAGAAAAGAAGCAAACAACATAGTAAACCAACAAGCATAAGCATGGCATGATGCACAAACAAGTATGATACATGTCCGATTTAATGAGGCATGGCATGATGCACAAACAAGTATGATACATGTCCGATTTAATGAGGCATGGCATGGCAAAGTGCAACAAACAACACTACAAATTAAGTGGAGTTCAATATTGACGAAACACCACATCAATTATTTAGTTCTCTTCCGTTTAAGTACCCAACAATATTAAATGTTATTAAACATGGCAAGGAGTGAAGCATAATAAAACTACCTATGCAATTTAAATGGGGCCGGATATAACGAACAAAAAATTAAAAAATTCTCATGTGCATATTTAGCAAATTTTAAAGCAAACAATAATTTTTAAACATTTTAAATGTTGTTATCATGATGCGGATGACATATGCAAGTTTTATAAAAATTTTGATATGAGCATGTTATGAAGCATTTTTCACCGTGGTGGAAAGAAAGTGTGCCACGACAACGAATCCGAAAATGATGCCACAGCAACATATCGGTTCCGGCAACTCGATTGAGATGCTGGTGCAAAGGAACAAGTGTGGGTGCGCGAAACGTGCAAGAGTGACGGGGAGTTATCCCGGATACCCGGTGGCCCACAGGTCGGTGACATGGCTTGCGGCGAACATGCAAGGAACAATCGGACACGATGCAAACATAGGGTGCATCTCATACAACACTTGCATTCGGTCCACGGGCGTCGTCTCGCGGTTATACCTTCAAAGCGTGCCTTTTCGGAGTGGATCGGGTTCGTTGAGCGAAGTAGTGGTACTCACGGGTCATAGAGGAAGTAGTGGTACACGACGACGGTAGTCCAACTTGAAGGGTCGTTGATGTCGTGGTACTTGGAGACATGCACGGGATGAAAGTTGTACACGTTCGTTTACATCCAGTGTCGTTCGTAGAGGTACTTGGCGTCCGGTGCGGTACTTGGCATCTCGTACTGGCCGATCCAAAACGAAGCAAGACAAAAGGGCCTCTGGTTTGTGCAGCAGCAAGGCAACTCATGCCCGACAGTGAAGCAACAAAATCGGCCACGACGTGGTAGTGGTGCAGAACACCAAGAGGCAGGGTGTGCAGGAGAAAGGGGCCGGAGATGGGGGCGGCAACACGGCACAACATCAGGCAGAGGCCATGGCGACTTGGGTCCCTCGAGCGCTATCGGGGAGGAAGGCAAACTCGGGGTCCGACAGCAGCAAGGCGACAATGAGGGGGCACGTCGGGGCAGCGACTCGGAGCTCTTTTGAAGGAGCTGAAGCAGAGGAGGGCCGCGGCGGCGCGTCGATGGTCACCGACGGCGACGGGTCCAGGCAGCGGCACGCCCAGAAGAACTTGCCGGCAGCGGCTTCATGGAGGTTCGGGCACGGGGACGAAGGCCAGGGCCGCGGTCGGTGGAGGAAGGCAAGGCGACGCGACGGTGAAGGGGCATGGCTCCGGCGGAGCTGCTCGCTGGCGGCGGCCGGAGGCAGAGGCGGGGAGGCGGCGGTGATCCAGTGACGCAGTACAGGAGAGGGAGGCGCGAGGAAGGAGGGGCCGGCGCGGGATCCGGGCAGCAGAGGGAGGAGGTGGCGGCGCTAGGTGGAAGGAGGGAAAGGGGAGATCGAACGAGGCACGCGCTCGCTGTCTCCTTGCGGCGCGAGGGGAAACGAGAAGGAGAAACCAGGGAATTGAGAGGGGAGTTTAGGGTTAAAGGTTTGGATGGGCTTAGGGGATGGATGGGCCTAGATGCTGGGCTGCAGGAGGCCGGCTGGGCTTGCTCCTCTCTCCCACTTATTTTCTCATAACAGAGAAAAAGAAAGAAAAGGAAGAAAAGAAAAGGTTAGAGAAAGAGTTTGGGCATGGGGATTATCTTCTTGGGCTCACAAAATTATGACGAATTTGACAAAAATGGCCTGAGGATTTTTAGAGAAAGTAAAATCCACACGCGTTGGATTTAACTCGGCAAGTTTGAATTTTGAAACCCATTCAAATGAGCTCCAAATAGGTCGAAACTATAGGAGGTGACCCTACACACCAGATGTGATTTATGGGCAGATTTGGAACATTTATGGGGAAGTAAAATTGCAACTCCATTTTACTAAAAGGTCGAAAAGGAAGGATAGGAAGTTGAGTCGGATAAAAGAAGAGTTGAAGAATAATGCAAATGTGTTATGAGTGATTCCAAGTTAATGGAATAGTTTAATATCTCCCTAGATATTGAGAGGATATGTTATGAAGAGAAATCACCATGTGAATTCCCTCGATTTAAATGGATCAAAGATCCATGCACTTTATTTAGTTGAGTTTTTTTAAAGGGTTGCATGATGACATGATGCAATGCAAATGATGCAATGATGAATGCAACAAACAAATAAATTGCACAGCAAAACTCGGAAAACAAGGAAGGCGTCTGGAGCGTCGGTCTCGGGGCGTCACAACACTCCTCCACTTACAAGAGATCTCGTCCTGAGATCTAAGGATGGCACCGGAGAAAAGCGGAAGAGCAAGAGGTAAAACAAAGTTGCTTCTTTGACAAACGAGTGAAACCACGAACCTTGAGAGTTTAACAATTGAAAGAAGAAAACAATGGAGATGAACGAGATTGTGAACACTCTGTTAGATAAGAGGAACAAGGAAGAACAAATTCGGATAGCACTCCGGTTGAAAAGAGATGCAAGACTTGACAGAATGGGAAGAACTTGAAAAGAGGGCACGACACTCCGATTGAATGGATAAGCAAAGTAAAGAACATGATCTTGAGAAGACGAGATGATTGGTTGAAGGGAGTTAAATCGCAATGCCTCTGGAATGAGAGAATAGAATCTAGATTGATGGAAAGAAAAGAATGGAGAAGAAAAAGACAACTTCTACCACAATTGAATTTGAAAAGCATCCTGACAAGAGGGATTGAACGGAGTTGTTGGAAAACCAACAACAAAAAGAATAAGCTTGTAGTGGGCTTATGGAAACATCTCAACATTATGAGGTGACAAACGGCCACTAAAGGAAGCCATTGATTTGAGTGAGAGCTTGGATCATTGGTAAGCACCATAATAGCAACATTCCTTGGGCAAGGCTTTAGGTGAAACATGACACAAGATAACTCGAACGAAGAGATTGGTGGATTTAAAATATCTCATTCTTGACAACATGTGAATCATGAAACACGAACTCAAATTGTCAAGAATGACATAACACCATCTCAAAAGATAAGGTAATTGCACTTTGGAATGCAAGATGAAGAAAGCTTGAACTCCTCCAACCAGAATCTTGAAGAACACTTCGAGAATAAATTAAATCCTTGATGAACCACCATGTATATCCTCCATGAAGAACTCCGGTAATAAAAGGATGATAAAAGGAAGAGAAGTTGAAAACACAAGGTGAAGCCTTGCGATGATTTAGATGGAGCTTCGCGACGAAATAATGCGGAAAACTTGGAACTCCGGAAAAGAAAAGATGAAGCATCTCGAACCGAGAATGTGACCTGATGAACAACTCTAGAAAGAAGAAATTTGATCACTTGGATGAAACAATAATAAGAATTACATTATGCGTATCCTTCACCAATTTAGATTGATGACAAGCAACGGATTTGGCATACTACTTATTCTCGTAGAAAGGATTAAGAGAGATATAGCGCAAACTTGAGAAGGTATTGAATGAACCACCGGTAGGATTGAAACAACGATTTAATTGGTATGATATCAAAAGAGAATCTTAAACGAACCACTGTAAGAACTAAAAATGAACGAAGTAAAGGGATGAATCACCGGTAAGAATTTGAAAACGAACGAAGATACTTGGGGAAATTTAGATACAAGAGAATGAAGAGATCACGAGCTGACTAGGGAATACTTGAGCGATGCACCGGTAAGATTTGGAGAGCGAGAGCTGAAAGCTGGAATGAGTAATCCTGAGATGATGGGCTCCGGAGAATCAAACTGAAAAGACTTCTGAATTGCTCCGGATGGGTGAAAAGAATTCTCACAATTGAAAACAATTATGAGAGGATGGCATGAAGCTTGAACTACGAATCTTCAAGAGAACGGAGCAAGATTTAAGAGAAAATCTTCTTCGGTCTTCAAAATCCGAGAATGACGACGAGAAACACCACCATGGATTGTTGAGGCACTCCGTAATGAAAATTACAAAGGTTGAACCAACGATGAAAAGAATATGAAAGCAAACTTGGAGGATACATTTGACTGATGATAATTCATTCTTACGTCAAACTTTCAAATGAAATTGAGAATAACTCCAGAAAAGTTAGAAGAGTCAGGTAAGATCCTGGGAAAAGACCTGTGGGTTAGGGCCCACTCAAAAGAAACACCGTTGAGCGATTTAAAAGATAGATTGCGCCGGTTGAATTAAATGGCTTGAATGAGATAACATCCTCGAAATAGCTTGAGCGGATTGAGAATGGAAACGAATCTTCTGAGATATCTTCGCACTCCAGAACAAATGAATAGTGAGAGGTGAATCATTAAGAGGTGCACCGGCATGAGAAAATATTTGAAACGAGGAAAATGATATGATCAACATCGAAAGCTTGAATTGGATCCACCGGAGAAGAAAAGAGAATGGAGAATGATAAACTTGAAACTCCTGACCATCTTCATGATAATCACCGGGTAAGAACATTGATTGAAAGGAATGAAGAGACTTCACATTCATAAGATGGATACTTGATTAAGAAATCTGAGCACTCGAAGGAAAAGAAAGGGTGGGCGGGTGTGAAAATATAGACAACTAGGGACGAATGAAACAAACACCGTTTCAAAGAACTGAGAATTGATCTCGCGAATGTTGAAATGATTGGATCCACTTGTAGAGAAGCACGCTGGTTGAAAAAGAATTGTCATGACATTCTCGGTTATCATGAAGGATTAGTATTCACATAGAAATATGAGAACACCGCTTGGAAAAGGTATGGAATCAACACTTGGCATCGAAGCAACTCGAATACCACACTACAAAACAAAACAAAGGATTGTCTTGCAAAATAAGCCGGAACCAAACATATGATAGAGATTTTGTCCGAAGTTTTCGTGGTGGGGCCCGCACGGGCTCGATCGTACAACACCATCATGTACAAGGCAGTGCACATGACATACGAAGCGTCCCCGAGTCAGCATAGCCAAGGACTCTTTAAGACACAACGAGACCATTGTAAAACCAACCGTGGACAGGCGGACAACTAGACGTCGAACCCCAAAATCATAGCATGCATCTGTCGGAAAGATATCCTAGGAGATACTTGAATTCCCACCTATAAACTCCCGAAACTTTCTGGTTATGCAATCTGGTGTTGGAGATAAGTGGGAAGCAATATATCTCACCCAATTCTACAATCCCTACATCCAGCTGTATCCATCGGTCAACACATAACCAAGAAAACTTCGGAAATCCTGTACCTCAACCTTCGAAAAGCATCTGTTATATGAGTTATGGCAATACTCCCGAACTCTCGTCCCAGTACTAGGTGGCGTCAAGGTTATCTCACCAACAACTGCATAAAGAGATTTTCGATGTCGGCGAAACTCAGGCAGAACTGCAACGATAAAATTGTGACGACAACACCTCGGAGCTCAACTCCCCAGGACACTGCCACAACCCCTAAATGTCAGGAGGCACCAAGAAGAATGTTCTCGTCACAAGAATATCAGAATGATCCCAAGATACCCGCGTGATCCTAAAAAAAATTAGTAAAATTTGAGGAGAGTAAAGACAAAACATCTACGTCAGGAGGCCTCACCAGAGCGACGAAGGGACTGAGGAGTAAAAAGAATCCTACTCTCCGATATATATAATCCTAAGACTCAAAACATTTTTTTTCTAGACTCAACAACGTCAGCGATTCGATCAAGCACGGGGCTCCTAAGTCGGGGATGGCTCTGATTACCAACTTGTAAAACCCACGATGCGGCTATATCTCCCACGTGTCGAGGCACGACTTAGAGGCATAACCGCATGGTGGTTTTGTCGCAAGAAGGGTCATCTTCACACAATCCCATGTAATGAACAAGAATGGGATAAAGAGTTGGCTTACAATCGCCACTTCACACAATGCATTAATTAAACATACATCAGTCAGAGTATACACATAGACCGACTACGGTCAAATCCAAAGGAAAAGAAGATAACCCCAAATGCTAGATGCCCGATCGTCCCAACTGGGCTCCACTACTGATCATTAGGAAACGAAACATAGTAACGACCAAGTTCCTTGTCTAACTCCCACTTGAGCTCGGTTGCCTCACCTGCACTGGTATCATTGGCACCTGCAACTATTTTGGTAGAATCTCCGAGTCACGAGGACTCAGCAATCTCAAAACCCGCGAGATCAAGACTATTTAAGCTTATGGGTAGGAAGTGGTAATGAGGTGGAGCTGCAGCAAGCACTAAGCAAATATGGTAGCTAACATACGCAAATAAGAGCGAGAAGAGAAACAATGCAACGGTCGAGAAGCTAGAAGTGATCAAGAGGTGATCCTGAAACTACTTACGTTCAACCATAACACAAACCGTGTTCACTTCCCGGACTCCGCCGAAGAGAGACCATCACGGCTACACACGCGGTTGATGCATTTTAATTAAGTCAAGTGTCGAGTTATCTACAACCGGACATTAACAAATTCCCATCTGCCACATAACCGCGGGCACGGCTTTCGAAAGTTTATACCCTGCAGGGGTGTCCCAACTTAGCCCATCACAAGCTCTCACGATTAACGAAGGATAATCCTTCTCCCGGAAAGACCCGATCAGTCTCGGAATCCCAGTTACAAGACATTTCGACAATGGTAAAACAAGACCAGCAAGACCACCCGCTTGTGTCGATAAATCCCGATAGGAGCTGCACATATCTCGTCCTCAGGGCACACCGGATAAGCTAAGCATACAAGTACCAACATAACCCAAGTTGCCAAGGGACGGTCCCGCACGGTGCTCTAGTTTGGACCAACACTCAGAGGAGCACTAGCCCGGGGGGTTAAATAAAGATGACCCTCGGTCTCCGGAAACCCAAGGGAAAAAGGCTTAGGTGAGGCAAATGTAAAACCAAGGTTGGGCCTTGCTGGAGGAGTTTTATTCAAAGTGAACTGTCAAGGGGGTCCCATAACCCCTAATGCGTAAGGAACGCAAAATCAAGGAACATAACACCGGTATTATGGAAACTAGGGCGGCAAGAGTGGAACAAAACACCAGGCATAAGGCCGAGCCTTTCACCCTTTACCAAGTATATAGATGCGTTAATTAAATAAGAGATATTGTGATATCCCAAGATCATCATGTTCCAACATGGAGCAGTCTTCAACTTCACCTGCAACTAACAACGCTATAAGAGGGGCTGAGCAAAAGTGGTAACATAGCGAAACGATGGTTTGCTAGGAAGGTGGGTTAGAGGCTTGACATGGCAATATGGGAGGCATGATAAACAGGTGGTAGGTAGCGCAACATAGCGATAGAGCGAACAACTAGCAAGCAAAGATAGAAGTGATATCGAGGGTAATGGTCACCTTGCCTGAAATTCTGCTAGGAAGAAGATCAAGTCCATGAAGTAGACGAACCAACGTAGTCGAACGGGTCCTCACAATCTCAACGTAACCGGAACTATCGAGAAGGAGTACACCCGGAAAAGAAGCAAACAACATGGTAAACCAACAAGCATAAGCATGGCATGATGCACAAAAAAGTATGATGCATGTCTGATTTAATGAGGCTTGGCATGGCAAAGTGCAACAAACAACACTACAAATTAAGTGGAGCTCAATATTGACGAAACACCACATCAATTATTTAGTTCTCTCCCATTTAAGTACCCAACAATATTAAATGTTATTAAACATGGCAAGGGGTGAAGCATAATAAAACTACCTATCTAGGCAATTTAAATGGGGCCGGATATAACTAACAACAAATCCGAAAAATCCCCATATGCATATTTAGCAAATTTTAAAGCAAACAACAATTTCTAACCATTTTAAATGTTGTTATCATGATGCGGATGACATATGCAAGTTTTATAAAAATGTTGACATGAGCATGTTATGAAGCATTTTTCACCGTGGTGGAAAGAAAGTGTGCCACGAGAACGAATCCGAAAATGATGCCACGGCAACATATCGGTTCTGACAACTCGATTGAGATGCTGGTGCAAAGGAACAAGTGTGGGTGCGCGAAACGTGCAAGAGTGACGGGGAGTTATCCCGGATACCGGGTGTCCCACATGTCGGTGGCATGGCTTGCGGCGAACGTGCAAGGAACAATCGGACACGATGCAAACATAGGGTGCATCTCATACAACACTTGCATTCGGTCCACGGGCGTCGTCTCGGGGTTATACCTTCGAAGCGTGCATTTTCGGAGTGGATCAGGTTCGTCGAGGGAAGTAGTGGTACTCGCTGGTCGTAGTGGAAGTAGAGGAAGTAGTGGTACACGGTGACGGTAGTCCAACTTGAAGGGTCGTCGATGTCGTGGTACTTGGACACATGCACGGGATGGAAGTTGTACATGTTCGTTTACATCCAGTGACGTTCGTAGAGGTACTTGGGTTCCGGTGCGGTACTTGGTGTCTCGTACTGGCCGATCCAAAACGAAGCAAGACAAAAGGGCCTCTGGTGGGCAGCAGCAAGGCAACTCATGGCCGACAGTGAAGCAACAAAATCGGCCACGACGTGGTGGTGGTGCAGAACACCAAGAGGCAGGGCGTGCAGGAGAAAGGGGCCGGAGATGGGGGCGGCAACACGGCACAACATCAGGCAGAGGCCATGGCGACATGGGGCCCTCGAGCGCTATCGGGGAGGAAGGCGAACTCGGGGTCCGGCAGCAGCAAGGCGACGATGAGGAGGCACGTAGGGGCAGCGACTCGGAGCTCTTTTTTAAGGAGTTGAAGCAGAGGAGGGCTACGGCGGCGCGTCGATGGTCACCGACGGGGGCGGGTCCAGGCAGCGGCGCGCCCAGAGGAACTTGGCGGCGGCGGCTTCATGGAGGTTCGGGCACGGGGATGAAGGCCAGGGTCGCGGTCGGTGGAGGAAGGCAAGGCGACGCGACAGCGAAGGGGCATGGCTCCGGCGGAGCTGCTCGCTGGCGGCGGCCAGAGGCAGAGGCGGGGAGGCGGCGGCGATCCAGCGATGCGGTCCAGGAGAGGGAGGCGCGAGGACGGAGGGGCCGACGCAGGATCCGGGCAGCAGAGGGAGGAGGTGGCCGCGCTAGGTGGAAGGAGGGAAAGGGGAGATCGAACGAGGCACGTGCTCGCTGTCTCCTGGCGGCGCGAGGGGAAACGGGAGGGAGAGACCAGGGAATCGAGAGGGGAGTTTAGGGTTAAAGGTTTGGATGGGCTTAGGGGATGGATGGGCCTAGATGTTGGGCTGCAGGAGGCCGGCTGGGCTTGCTCCTCTCTCCCACTTATTTTCTCATAACAGAGAAAAAGAAAGAAAAGGGAAGAAAAGAAAAGGTTAGAGAAAGTGTTTGGGCATGGGGATTATTTTCCCGGGCTCACAAAATTATGAGGAATTTGACAAAAATGGCCTGAGGATTTTTAGAGGAAGTAAAATCCACACACGTTGGATTTAACTCGGCAATTTGAATTTTGAAACCCATTCAAATGAGCTCCAAATAGGTCAAAACTATAGGAGGTGACCCTACACACCAGATGTGATTTATGGGCAGATTTGGAACATTTATGGAGAAGTAAAATTGCAACTCCATTTTACTAAAAGGTCAAAAAGGAAGGATAGGAAGTTGAGTCAGATAAAAGAAGAGTTGAAGAATATGCAAATATGTTATGGGTGATTCCAAGTTAATGGAATAGTTTAATATATCTCCCTAGATATTGAGAGGATATGTTATAAAGAGAAATCAGCACGTGAATTCCCTCGATTTAAATGGATCAAAGATCCATGCACTTTATTTAGTTGAGTTTTTTTAAAGGGTTGCATGATGACATGATGCAATGCAAATGATGCAATGATGAATGCAACAAACAAATAAATCGCACAGCAAAACTCGGAAAACAAGGAAGGCGTCTGGAGCGTCGGTCTCGGGGCGTCATAGCGGGGGCGTGCCCCGACGCGCAACGACAGCTATCTAGCCGGACGTGACAAGTATAACCATGTCCGGGCCGAAAACCGCAGACGGACTCCATCCGAGCTACGTCGCGACTTGGCCCGATATAGAGGCGCCGCACACCCCCTCTGCTTCACTGATGAAGTAATGGAGCACGAATTCCCAGAAGGGTTTAAACCCGTGAATATCGAATCATATGATGGAACAACAGATCCCGCGGTATGGATTGAGGACTTCCTTCTCCATATTCATATGGCCCGCGGCAATGATGTTCATGCCATCAAATACCTCCCGCTAAAACTCAAGGGACCAGCTCAGCACTGGTTAAACAGCCTGCCAGAAAACTCTATTGGCAGCTGGGAGGACTTGGAAGACGCCTTCCGCGACAACTTCCAAGGTACATATGCCCGACCTTCGGATGCCGATGACTTACGTCACATAGTTCAGCAGCCCGGAGAGTCAGCCAGGAAATTCTGGACCAGGTTCCTAACTAAAAAGAACCAGATCGTCGATTGTCTGGATGTCGAAGCCCTAGCGGCTTTTAAGCATAGCATCCGCGACGAATGGCTCGCCCGACACCTCGGCCAACAAAATCCGAAGTCCATGGCAGCCCTCACAGCACTCACGACCCGCTTTTGCGCGGCCGAAGATAGCTGGCTAACCCGTAGCAATAATAATGCAAGCGAGCCTGGCACCTCTGAAGCCAGAAATAGCAACGGCAAGCCCCGACATAACAGGCACAATCGTCGAAGCAACGGTGACAATACCGATGAGACAGCGGTCAACGCCGGATTCAGTGGCTCCAAGTCCGGCCAGCGGAAGAAGCCATTTAAAAGGAACAATCCGGGCTCATCCAGCTTGGACCGCATACTCGATCGTCCATGTCAGATCCACGGCACCCCCGATAAACTAGCCAATCATACCAACAAAAGATGTTGGGTTTTTAAACAGGCTGGCAAGTTAAATACGGAGAACAAGGAGAAGGGGTCGCAAAGTGAGGATGACGACGAGGAGCCCCGTCCGCCGAACACATGGGGACGGAAGTAGTTTCCCCCCAGGTTACAACGGTGAACATGATATACGTTACCCATATCCCCAAGAAGGAGCGCAAACGCACGCTCAGGGACGTCTACGCGATAGAGCCAGTCGCCCCAAAATTCAACCCATGGTCGTCCTGCTCGATCACTTTCGATCGCAGGGACCATCTGACCAGTATCCCTCATGGCGGTTCAGCCGCACTGGTCCTTGATCCAATCATTGATGGATTCCACCTCACGCGAGTCCTCATGGACGGTGGCAGCAGCCTCAACCTGCTGGGCATCGATCCATCAAGGATCAAGCCCACAAAAACTACCTTTAAAGGAGTAATACCAGGTGTAGAAGCCCACTGCACGGGCTCAATCACATTGGAAGTCTTCTTCGGATCTCCAGAAAACTTCTGAAGTGAAGACTTGATCTTCGATATCGTCCCCTTCCGCAGCGTATAACACGCACTGCTCGGACGAACTGCATTTGCTCGATTCAATGCGGTGCCACACTATGCTTATCTCAAACTCAAGATGCCCGGACCACGCGGTGTCATAATAGTCAATGGAAACACGGAACGCTCCCTCCATACCGAGGAGCACACCGCGGCCCTAGCAGCAGAAGTACAGAGCGGCCTTATCAAGCAGAACTTTAATTCGGCGGCCAAGCTCCCGGACACTGTCAAACGAGTCCGGACTACTCTGCAGCAGGACAGTCCAACTCGTCAGGAGCTCGACTAGCAATTCGGCCTCCGTCCCAGTTCCGACCAAATGGCGGCGTACGTACCGCGTACATAACCACGCACTCAAAATACCATGGGCATAGACAGAGGCGTAACTTGATTGTGGTCCATCATACAGCTCACACACATACTTTTCCTTTTCCTTTTTATCCTTTTTTGGTCTCTTTTCCAAAGGCCCCTCACGACGGCCTGATCATCGATCCTTTCGAAGGATGGATATACCAAGGCGGCAAGCAGCATAAACGTATGAGGGAATTTCTAGGTGGTCTTCTTGACGACCACTCTAGCTGTTTTCAGGACCCGCACGCAGCTCCCCTTTAATCTCGGCATGTTAAATAGCTATGTTGCTTCTCGCACTATTTGTACAAATACGCTTTGACGTATTAATCAAATTATAATGGAAATAGTTTTCGGCCCAACTTATGTGGCACTGGCTTACTACTTCATTTTATTTCGTTATTCCTATCGATTGCACCCGTGCACTTTGGTACGCATTAAATTGGCCAGGGGCTTCATTTCTGAAAGTGCAACTATCCCTGGGTGGTTTTGGTAATTCCTAACAACATATAGCTCATTGAGCTAATGCTATTTCAAGATAAATATTTCAGGAAAGCTCAATGATTGGCATGGCATGGATTAGAAAGTGGACCCCTCAAAATGCTAAAGACAAAAGGATTGGCTCAAGCTCAAAGCACAAGACTCTACATTTTTCATTTTAGTGATCCAAGATCACATTGAGTCCATAGGAAAAGCCAATACTATCAAGAGGGGGTGAGGTGTTGCTTAATGAGTTTCTTGCTCAAAATGCTTAGTGATATGCTCCAAAAACCCTCAACTACTTTCTCATATCCACATATGTCCCAAACCAAAAGTCAAACTCGGCCCCACCGAAACTTTCTATCCGGCGCCACCGAATTCTCTTGACATAGCCACTACCACAAACCCTAGTCTTTTCGGTCTCACCGATAGGGATCTCGGTCTCACCGAGATGGGATTTGTCAAGACCGGTTTTTTTTGGGATATTGATTTTCCAGAAAATGGCCCTTGTGCTCACCAGCCCCAGGATTACTGTTAGCTGATGAGGCACCAACTTGATACAGAAATTCCAAGGAAAGGACAAAATATGTAGTACAAGACCATTGTGGCCTATGAGTACAACAATTGGTTTCTAGTGGATGAAGGCGGAAGCGGTTTGTGGTTCATCTGCGTCTATGGGACTCCATTTCCCATAGGAACAGCTGACCAGGATAACTCCTATCTTCGCGAGGCTGCTATCATCATTGCGTAGGTTCCGGGGCTGTCATCGCAATGCTTCTCTCCATGCGAGAAATCTGGCCAAGACAATAGCCAGGGACAAGCCAGTGAATACTTTTGAATGTACTCGCAAACATTATGAACACGGGTATAATACAACAAGGGATAACCATGCTCCAAAATATTCTATGATCATAACGTCTGTCACGAAATAAACGAAAACCATGATGCACGCATGTGGGTGAAATATGAATATGCAATACGGGAGTAGAAATAGAATGCACCGATCGAGTGTCTGAAGCGACGCCTCGAAAGGATAATAAGAAAAATCATGCCTCAGTCGGGCGTCTGAGCGACACCACATAAAGGGCTTATAAAGAATAAATAAATGACAAGCATGCCGCAGTCGGGCGTCTGAGCGACACCACATAAAGGGCTTATAAAGAATAAATAAATAACAAGCATGCCGCAGTCGGGCGTCTGAGCGACACCACATAAAGGGCTTATAAAGAATAAATAAATAACAAGCATGTCGCAGTCGGGCGTCTGAGCGACACCACATAAAGGGCTTATAAATAATAATCGCAGTGAGTATCCAGGAGGTAGAACCGTCCCAGGGATACTCAATGATTCAAATAAGGTAAATGGTTAGTCCACAATAATAATAATCATAATCCTCATATGTCACAGGTCATAATCGAGTTCTGGTTTAGTAGTTTCTCCTCCGAAGACCGACACTATGACCGACACTAAACCCGTCTCGGACTGTAGTCCTTACTCATGGACACGGCTATTCGAATAGGTTTAACCTCTGCAGAGGGGGTACTCTTTACCCACGAGTAACGGATTTCTTTAGTCCATCGGGACTAATTCCGTCTTCGGTCTTTTAATTGAAAACACGCCTGACCTGCACACACCAGCTTAACTTACCGGTGTCCGGAATCACCCACGACACCTGTCAAGCAAAACTCTAAGTGGGGAGGCTACAACCTCGACTTAGCATGGGATCAAATTTATATCACGCGCTCTAAGGGGTGCCCCCCTCTCGGTCCCAACCGGAAACACCCATGCCCCCGGACCAGGTGGCATGCCTACCGGATGCATCCGGTATCTTCCACCATGGCCTCTCTGTACGGTGTGTGCTAGGAAGGGGTTGACAACTTACTGAACCGTACCCTACCTGCGGCAGGGACAAGTGGTAGTACAAAACAAGTACGGGGGTTACTGGAACAAGACTCGATCTACGGCCGACTCAGGAGGTTCAAGTATCCCCTGTATGATTAGCATAACAAAAATATTTCAACTAACAGACAGAATCACCACTCGTCATACCTCATCATGCCATACCGGACCCACTCGTCTCGACGAGGAACTAGGGACAACCTCGTGTCTACCCAAGACAGCGACTTTCCTGGCTTCCTTCCGGTATGCATGAAAAGCTCACGAGGATGATCACTATCACCAGCATATCCATTTCTAACCGCAAAGAATCTCATTATGCACTCACGCGTATGGTCGTATCGTCACATAAAATAACGAATGTCCCATGTCAAGGTGGTGTTGTAACTGTATCAAAACACCACACAAAAATATTATGCCGGGGTTCAGAATGCTTGCCTTCAAGAGTATGCAAGTGGGGGTGCACTTTTTTTTTAAGGTTGCCTTCTTCTTCAATATCCTATTTTATGAAAATTTAAATTAACACATAGTTTTAAAACAGTACAAAAAAGTTGTTTGGAAAATTTTCAAATAAATACTAAAATAAACTAGACAGAATTTAAGAAAGGTAGGAAAAGGAATCAACTTATTTGGAGTTATATTTAAAAAGTACAGCCAGTCAAAGTTTCAGTCAAATTCTGTTTTTAAAATAAAACAGAAAAAGGGAAACGCTTCGGTACAGAATACGCTTTCGGGGTAGGGAATACGTACTCAAGACTTTACGCTTTCACTTATCCAGTGTGGACGGGCGCGTGGGTAACTGACAGTGGGTCCACGGGGCCCACTAGTCAGGTTTGACCAGTCGTCTCTCCCTCCTCTTCCTTTGCCCGAGCAGAGGCGGGACTCCGGCGATCGACGCCGGTGAACAACGGCTCCTCGAGGGTATCCGAGGGCAGGGATGGACCTGCCAGACCGGGGCGGTCCTCCCGGTGGTCGTTAGGTCGCCGGGGGTGGAAGGAGTCGCCGGCGGCGAGCTCCGTGGCGGAGGAGGCTTCGGGTGGTTTTGGGGTTCTGGGCTGCGATGGTTTTCGAGCGAGTTTGAGGTGTTGGGTGGCTCCGCAAGCTCGAGGGGAAACGGGTGGTGGTGTTGGATGGACGGGGGAGGGTCTGGTTGCGTCGAACGGCACCGGAAGGTGGCGGCGGCCGAACCGACCGGAGTCGAGGAAGACGGCTACCAACCGCCGATTGCTGGCTGAGGGGGTGCTATGGGGGTGGCCTGGGGTCGCCTGAGTGCTCGGAGGAGCTCGGGGGCCTCCTTTTATAGCGCAACGAGGCTGGTTCCGCGGTGGTGGATAAGAACGACGGTGAATCGCCGTTCTGTAGTGGCCAGGGCGACGTGGTGGCGACGAGCACTAGCAGACGGGCTTGAGGATAGGCTCGGGCTGTACAAGGGGGCAGCTGGCGCGCTGCTGCGGCTCGGGCTGCGCCGTCCATGGCAGGAGCCCACTGTGGCCGGCCGCTAGCCGCCGTGGCCGACCTAACGGTGGTGCTTTAGGGCGCCAGGGGCGGCTCTGCGGCGAGGGAGGGGGCGGGCGTGCTGGCTGCGAGTGGGGGGAGGCCAGAGCGGGCGTGGGGAGGCGGCCGTGCGATGCGGCGGCTCGGGCGCCCGCACGTGCAAAACGCGCGCTCTGGGCGCGCCCAGAGCACGCACGAGACGTGCTCGACATAATGCCAGGGCAGCCTAGAGTGCTTGAGCGAGGCTGGCAAATAACAGGACTAGGTTAGAGCTAGCAAGGGGGTTAATGGACATGGTGGTTAGGTCAGGGGATCAAGTTCACAATGCAAACTAATAATCATGCCAAATCTGTCCATGCACTCAAGGTGTTCGTCAGAATGCTAAGTGCATCTAGGCAACTCTTGGAGTGGCCAAAAACTCCAGACCAGTGTCTCCCTAGATGTAGGTGATGATGGCAAGATCATTTGGGCAAAACCAGAAACTTGTTAGTGCAAGTTTTTGAGAAAGCCAATTTTGGGCAGAAACTAAAGGCTATTATTGCATGGACTAAAAATACTCCAATGGGTCCAATCTCCTGGACTTAAGGGTTTGGCAGAGTGGTCAATAAGAAGGATAAATCCCAAGGCAGCCAGAGCAAGATAAAATATGGTTGTAGTACTAATCACCAAACTGGACCAGAATGAAGATGAGGATGATTTTCTCAAAATTTTCAAAGAACACCAATGGGTTTTTTGCATGAAGTTGAATTATATGCATCTACTGACATCTCCAAACACTTGGAAGAATTTTTAGGGAAATATTTAAATAGGTTGTAGTGCAAAAATACCTACTGGACCAGATTTGAAAATTTGGTGTAGAGCTCAAAATCTCCAATGACCAAAAGATGTTTTTGCATAAAAGTGATGTGGAAACATTACACGACGTCCCCAAATTTTGGTGAAATTTTTAAATGCATTAATCAAATGGTTGCAGCGCAACAGAGGCTCCAAATTTATGAAAAATCATTTTAAAAGAATAAAGCTCAGGAAAAACAATTATGCAAGTAAATCCACTGATAAAGAATTGTTTTATTGAGAGAGCATACAAGTCCAACAATACTTTTTGGAAAGTTTCCACTTGAGGTAAAAACCCACAATATTAAAGAGAAGAGGGGTTCTCAAATCAAAAGATAAATCCAGAAAAATAGAAAATTTAATTTCCTGGCAAAATTTTAATTAATAAAACAAGGTCAAAATTTTGGGGTGTTACAACACAACCCCCCTTAAGAAAAATCTCGTCCTCGAGATTTGTTAAAAGCTGTTTTGAACAAACATCGCTCTTACCAAAGGAAAGATCATCCTACTTATGTAATAAAATGTGGCTACAGTGAGAGGGCAATAAGTGGTGTAAAAACTACAGTGTGGTAAACTGGCGTTGCGTGGAAAAATCCATGGTTGGGGAAAACGAGATATTTCTACGTGGATACAGTAATTTAGAATAAAATCTAAATTACTAAAATACGCTGGTCGTACCCGAGAGCCCAGTGCTCTCTCTGGCTGACAGGTGGACCCAGGGCCCACTGTCAGTCTCTTCTTCTACCTCTGGCCCTCTCTTCTTTCTCTCTCTCGCGTGCTTTCCCGCGCTTTCTCCACCGGCGACGTCTAGCGCGTAGGGCATCTAGGCCATACTGCGGTAGTGCGCGGCGTGCTAGCTGTCGGTGTAGCGTGCACTCACCTCGCGGGCCAGTGCACTGTCAGCACTGCTCATGGATTCGCCTCCGAATACCGGCGATCGAGCGACGAGCGGCGCTGGTGGACCTCGCCCACCGTACACCGATCTCGAGCTATAAAATGACCGCGGTGCTCCTTTCTTCTTCCTCACACCTGGCCTTGCTTCTTCTTCTCCTTCCTTCTCCTCCATTTCTGTTTGCAGGAGCTCGAGGCGAGGCTCTAATGGTGGAGGTGATGCCGGACTGGTACGTGGTCCTGATGTGCGGAGGATTGGCGACGTTGCTGGGGTTCTCCGTGCTCCTGTGCGCGATGATCCTTGATGATCGTCATGATGCTGCCGCTCGAGTGTTAGCTCTTCACGGTGGCGGTGATCACGAGGATTAAGTGCGGCATTGAGCGCTAACTGCTGTCAGTGTGCTGGAGCAACTTGCGCCCGAATGATTACTCATAAATCTCTCCTACTGAGACCGTGGTGTGCTAGGGTGTGAACAGTTAGGTGCAAAATGTGCACGGGGATTTGTAATTAGCGCACGAGGTCGAGTGGTTGTGGTTGTGAGTCTGCCGTTATGGTGCTGCGCGAATAAAAATCTATGTCGTGAAGAGGCATACGCTGCAGCATCTCAGGGAAAGAAATCTCACTACAAAATTTATCGTGAGTGAAAATTAGTTAAATCAAAATTAACAGCAGTAAAACTGCTCACATAACTGAAACCAAATATTTGATCCGTCGCACAAATTTTGGATACCACGTACAAGTTACAACACATAAATAAATACTGGGATAATAAACATAGTGGTGACGTCTACAATAAAAACGGCAAAAGGACCGGGTCCTGAGAAAACGTCTCTGGTACTGGGGCACACTCCTCTTCTATCGGGGGAAGCGGGTTGACTAGCCGATGAATGCGTCTCTCCTGGTCAGGCCTCAGTGGTCTGCCAATAGCGATCTGAGGATTTAAATCAGCGAGGCTCTGGAGATAACCCATTACCCGCTGAGTCAAACGCTCTTGAGCGATAATATACTGGGCAAGGTTGGCCAGTACTGGATCTCTCTCAATTCGTCCACCGGGAAAAGATGCTACTTCTCCGGGTGCTGCACGACTCGGAAAGTAATAATACCCTTGTTCGCTGGCATAGGGTACCGCGAATCAAAGACGAGCGAGCGCTTCGTACGCAGCAGCTTCTATGGCCATATGCGGAGTCGGCATGGATTTCCCCACGAAGGAGACTTCCGTTGGGTATTGGTTTGGGTTTGCGGGAGGAATGTGCACCATTGCCCAATATTTCGAGGTGGATGGGGTGATCCTTGATTTGAGCAACTCGTACTAGGGTGGATGGGTGGCACTCATGGTACTGCAGGTAAAGTCCCACGATATTTTGACAAAACTTCCTGGGGTTGCGTCTGGAGTTCTCAGGTAAATACTGGGGGTCGGCATGGCAAAGAAATGGCTGTGAGTGTTGTGCACAAGGTGAGGGGTACTTGGCAAGGTCACGAGGTGGCCTTTTATATAGCATTGGGGTTGGGTTATTTACCGTGGTGAAGGGTAACTATTTGTCGGTTCTGCTCTTGGGGTCGGGGTCAATGCCACATATACACATATCTCATAAATGTGACACATTGATGTGGGTGTCGTCGGGGGTGGTTTTGGTAGCTGTGCTCGGAATTTAAAAATGCAACGGTACGCTAACGTACTTATGCATGGCTACTATTCAAAAATAGGGGCGCACCAGCAGACATCATTTAATAATGGTGATACAAGATCACACAATTACAAGGCGTAGGAATACTAAGGCTCGGTACTACTCGAGCGACTTAGTCTACTCCGTTAATATCTAAGAGGGCTTGTCTGGTGGATGTCGAGGCTTCTCCACGGGTTTCACCGTCGGGATTAGCTGGATGAGGTTGAGGGGCTGCAGGGTCGGGGTAGCGATGATGACCATCGCGGGGGTTGTTGGCCACAATCCCGTTGGAGCGTGTTCCCAAAAGGCGACGAAGCACTTCTGGGGACACCAAAGCATTTTGGTCGATGGCTGGGGCAGACCTCAAGGACTCGATCGGGTGTCCGAACAGCACGACTGGGTTGTCGGCGTCGGGCTCATCTTCTCCTCTCGCCGGGGCTCGGCGAACCAGTTCTCCACGAGCTGCGATCAGATCAAGGGTGATTTGATCGAACAGTTCCTCTAGTGCACTTACATAGCGCACCAGATGCAATAGTGCAGGTCCGTCTCGTGATCTCCGTTGGCAACCTGGGGCGGCCTACCATACCCATCACGACTGGGGTAGTAGTAGAACGAGCGACAGTTAACTCTGGGCGACGAGTGCCGGAGTTGAACTATAGCCTCTCGAGCTGCCAGTTGGATGGCTTGTGGCTCAAAGGAAGTTGTCCTTCCAGTGAACCTGTAGGGGCGTTCTGGTGATAGACCCCTACCATAGATGTGTACAGTGGCCCAGAATTGACGGCTCTCACCGCTCATGGGTCCTTGGTACACAACATATTCTAGGGGCTCTTCTAATGCATATGCACGGCGGGTGAGGTTTGCGAGCACGGTCACAAAACCTCCAAGGTTGGTGGCCGTGGTCTCATTGTGGACAATGGGTCCAGGCATCGCAGCTTGGTTTGGAAAAGAGGCTGTGTTGTGCTGTGTTGAGGCTAGCATGCCCTTTTTATAGAAAAAGGAGACGGAGTCTTCCTTCGCACGCTTGCGAATGAGACATGTTAGGTGTCGGTCACTGGCGCGTGATCGACAGGCTAGGCTGATAGGTTGGGCACCGACTGCCAAAAGCGTCGGGGTCACTGCGTGGCTATCTTACGCGAGAAGCTTGGCTGGGGTTAGGTTAAGGTCTGGTGGGTTGGTTAACCTAGGTTTTTCGACCTGGCTAAGATAGGATTAGCCAATTGTCAGCCTGGCTATGATACCAAGTTTGTCAGGACCGGTTTTTTTCGGGATATTGATTTTCCAAAAAATGGCCCTTGTGCTCACTAGCCCCAGGATTACTGTTAGCTGATGAGGCACCAACTTGATACAGAAATTCCAAGCAAAGGACAAAATATGTAATACAAGACCATTGTGGCCTATGAGTACAACAATTGGTTTCTAGTGGATGAAGGCGGAAGCGGTTTGTGGTTCATCTGCGTCTATGGGACTACATTTCCCACGGGAACAGCTGACCAGGATAACTCCTATCTTCGCGAGGCTGCTATCATCATTGCGTAGGTTCCGGGGGTGTCATCGCAATGCTTCTCTCCATGCGAGAAATCTGGCCAAGACAATAGCCAGGGACAAGCCAGTGAGTACTTTTGAATGTACTCGCAAACATTATGAACACGGGTATAATACAACAAGGGATAACAATGCTCCGAAATATTCTATGATCATAACGTCTGTCACGAAATAAACGAAAACCATGATGCACGCATGCGGGTAAAATATGAATATGCAATACGGGAGTAGAAATAGAATGCACCGATCGAGTGTCTGAAGCGACGCCTCGAAAGGATAATAAGAAAAATCACGCCTCAGTCGGGCGTCTGAGCGACACCACATAAAGGGCTTATAAAGAATAAATAAATGACAAGCATGCCGCAGTCGGGCGTCTGAGCGACACCACATAAAGGGCTTATAAAGAATAAATAAATAACAAGCATGCCGCAGTCGGGTGTCTGAGCGACACCACATAAAGGGCTTATAAAGAATAAATAAATGACAAGCATGCCGCAGTCGGGCGTCTGAGCGACACCACACAAAGGGCTTATAAAGAATAAAAAAATAACAAGCATGCCGCAGTCGGGCGTCTGAGCGACACCACATAAAGGGCTTATAAGTAATAATCGCAGTGAATATCCAGGAGGTAGAACCGTCCCAGGGATACTCAATGATTCAAATAAGGTAAATGGTTAGTCCACAATAATATTAATCATAATCCTCATATGTCACAGGTCATAATCGATGTTCTGGTTTAGCAGTTTCTCCTCCGAAGACCGACACTATGACCGACACTAAACCCGTCTCGGACTGTAGTCCTTACTCATGGACACGGCTATTCGAATAGGTTTAACCTCTGCAGAGGGGGTACTCTTTACCCACGAGTAACGGATTTCTTTAGTCCATCGGGACTAATTTCGTCTTCGGTCTTTTAATTGAAAACACGCCTGACCTGCAGACACCAGCTTAACTTACCGGTGTCTGGAATCACCCACGACACCTGTCAAGCAAAACTCTAAGTGGGGAGGCTACAACCTCGACTTAGCATGGGATCAAATTTATATCGCGCGCTCTAAGGGGTGCCCCCCTCTCGGTCCCAACCGGAAACACCCATGCCCCTGGACCAGGTGGCATGCCTACCGGATGCATCCAGTATCTTCCACCATGGCCTCTCTGTACGGTGTGTGCTAGGAAGGGGTTGACAACTTACGGAACCGTACCCTACCTGCGGCAGGGACAAGTGGTAGTACGAAACAAGTACGGGGGTTACTGGAACAAGACTCGATCTACGGCCGACTCAGGAGGTTCAAGTATCCCCTGTATGATTAGCATAACAAAAATATTTCAACTAACAGACAGAATCACCACTCGTCATACCTCATCATGCCATACCGGACCCACTCGTCTCGACGAGGAACTAGGGACAACCTCGTGTCTACCCAAGACACCGACTTTCCTGGCTTCCTTCCGGTATGCATGAAAAGCTCACGAGGATGATCACTATCACCAGCATATCCATTTCTAACAGCAAAGAATCTCATTATGCACTCATGCGTATGGTCGTATCGTCACATAAAATAACGAATGTCCCATGTCAAGGTGGTGTTGTAACTGTATCAAAACACCACACAAAAATATTATGCCGGGGTTCAGAATGCTTGCCTTCAAGAGTATGCAAGTGGGGGTGCACTTTTTTTTAAGTTGCCTTCTTCAAAATCCTATTTTATGAAAATTTAAATTAACACATAGTTTTAAAACAGTACAAAAAAGTTGTTCGGAAAATTTTCAATAAATACTAAAATAAACTAGACAGAATTTGAGAAAGGTAGGAAAAGGAATCAACTTATTTGGAGTTATATTTAAAAAGTTACAGCCAGTCAAAGTTTAAGTCAAATTCTGTTTTTAAAATAAAACAGAAAAAGGGAAACGCTTCGGTACAGAATACGCTTTCGGGGTAGGGGATACGTACTCGAGACTTTACGCTTTCACCTATCCAGTGTGGACGGGTGCGTGGGTCACTGACAGTGGGTCCACGGGGCCCACTGGTCAGGTTTGACCAGTCGTCTCTCCCTCCTCTTCCTTTGCCCGAGCAGAGGAGGGACTCCGGCGATCGACGCTGGCGAACGACGGCTCCTCGAGGGTATCCGAGGGCAGGGATGGACCTGCCAGACCGGGGCGGTCCTCCCGGTGGTCGTTAGGCCGCCGGGGGTGGAAGGAGTCGCCGGCGGCGAGCTCCGCGGCGGAGGAGGCTTCGGGTGGTTTTGGGGTTCTGGGCTGCGGTGGTTTTCGAGCGAGTTTGAGGTGTTGGGTGGCTCCGCAAGCTCGAGGGGAAACGGCTGGTGGTGTTGGATGGACGGGGGAGGGTCTGGTTGCGACGAACAGCACCGGAAGGTGGCGGCGGCCGAACCGACCGGAGTCGAGGAAGACGGCTACCAACCGCCGATTGCTGGCTGAGGGGGTGCTATGGGGGTGGCCTGGGGTGGCCTGAGTGCTCGGAGGAGCTCGGGGGCCTCCTTTTATAGCGCAACGAGGCTGGTTCCGCGGTGGTGGATAAGAACGACGGTGAATCGCTGTTCTGTAGTGGCCAGGGTGACGTGGCGGCGACGAGCACTAGCAGACGGGCTTGAGGATAGACTCGGGCTGTACAAGGGGGCAACTGGTGCGCTGCTGCGGCTCGGGCGGCGCCGTCCATGGCAGGAGCCCACTGTGGCCGGCCGCTAGCCGCCGTGGCCGACCTGACGGCGGTGCTGTAGGGCGCCAGGGGCGGCTCTGTGGCGAGGGAGGGGGCGGGCGTGCTGGCTACGAGTGGGGGGAGGCCAAAGCGGGCGCGGGGAGGCGGTCGTGCGACGCGGCGGCTCGGGCGCCCGCACGTGCAAAACGCGTGCTCTGGGCATGCCCAGAGCATGCACGAGACGTGCTCGACATAATGCCAGGGCAGCCTAGAGTGCTTGAACGAGGCTGGCAAATAACAGGACTAGGTTAGAGCTAGCAAGGGGGTTAATGGACATGGTGGTTAGGTCAGGGGATCAAGTTCACAATGCAAACTAACAATCATGCCAAATCTGTCCATGCACTCAAGGTGTTTGTCAGAATGCTAAGTGCATCTAGGCAACTCTTGGAGTGGCCAAAAACTCCAGACCAGTGTCTCCCTAGATGTAGGTGATGATGGCAAGATCATTTGGGCAAAACCAGAAACTTGTTAGTGCAAGTTTTTGAGAAAGCCAATTTTGGGCAGAAACTAAAGGCTATTATTGCATGGACTAAAAATACTCCAATGGGTCCACTCTCCTGGACTGAATGGTTTGGCAGAGTGGTCAATAAGAAGGATAAATCCCAAGGCAGCCAGAGCAAGATAAAATATGGTTGTAGTACAAATCACCAAACTGGACCAGAATGAAGATGAGGAAGATTTTCTCAAATTTTCAAAGAACACCAATGGGTTTTTTTGCATAAAGTTGAATTATATGCATCTACTGACATCTCCAAACACTTGGAAGAATTTTTAGGGAAATATTTAAATAGGTTGTAGTGCAAAAATACCTACTGGACCAGATTTGAAAATTTGGTGTAGAGCTCAAAATCTCCAATGACCAAAAGATGTTTTTGCATAAAAGTGATGTGGAAACATCACGTGACGTCCCCAAATTTTGGTGAAAATTTTAAATGCATTAATCAAATGGTTGCAGTGCAACAGAGGCTCCAAATTTATGAAAAATCATTTTAAAAGAATAAAGCTCAGGAAAAAAATTATGCAAGTAAATCCACTGATAAAGAATTGTTTTATTGAGAGAGCATACAAGTCCAATAATACTTTTTGGAAAGTTTCCACTTCAGGTAAAAACCCACAATATTAAAGAGAAGAGGGGTTCTGAAATCAAAAGATAAATCCAGAAAAATAGAAAATTTAATTTCCTGGCAAAATTTTAATTAATAAAACAAGGTCAAAATTTTGGGGTGTTACAGGATTGTAACCTCTCTGTTTCCCTTCATAACGATTTGTTCAAACCGAGATGAGCGATCGGTCCCACCCAGATAGCAATGCAAACTCTCTGTTTCCCTTTCGTAACGTTTTGGTCCAACCGAGATGAGCGAATCGGTCCCACCGAGTTTGCCTGACCAACTCTCTGGTTAGTCTATTACCAAAATCGGTCTCACCGAGTATGTGTAATCGGTCTCACCGAGATTACGTTATGCCCTAACCCTAACGAAATCGGTCCCACCGAGTTGACGTGTTGGTCCCACCGAAAATCCTAACGTTCACATTTTGAACTAAATCGGTCCGACCGAGTTTCATGGTTCGGTCCCACCGAGTTTTGTAAATTGTGTGTAACGGTTAGATTTTTTGTGGAGGCTATATATACCCCTCCACCCACTCTTCATTCGTGGAGAGAGCCATCAGAACATGCCTACACGTCCAACATACATTTTCTGAGAGAGAACCACCTACACATGTGTTGAGGTCAAGATATTCCATTCCAACCACATAAATCTTGATCTCTAGCCTTCCCCAAGTCGCTTTCCACTAAAATCTTCTTCCCACCAAATCCAAATCCTGTGAGAGAGAGTTGAGTGTTGGGGAGACTATCATTTGAAGCACAAGAGCAAGGAGTTCATCATCAACACACCATCTATTACCTCTTGGAGAGTGTTGTCTCCTAGATTGGCTAGGTGTCACTTGGGAGCCTCCGTCAAGATTGTGGAGTTGAGCCAAGGAGTTTGTAAGGGCAAGGAGATCGCCTACTTTGTGAAGATATACCTGAGTGAGGCAAGTCCTTCGTGGGCGACGGCCATGGTGGAATAGACAAGGTTGCTTCTTCGTGGACCCTTCGTGGGTGGAGCCCTCGGTGGACTCCCGCAACCGTTACCCTTCGTGCGTTGAAGTCTCCATCAACGTGGATGTACGATAGCACCACCTATCAGAACCACGGATAAAAAATCTTTGTGTCAACATTTCGTTTGCTCCCTCAAACTCCTCCCTTTACCTTCATATGCAATTGTTTTACATTCCGCTGCTATACTCTTAGAATTGCATGTGTAGGTTGATTGCTTGACTTGTGCTAAGTTGCTAAAATCTGCCAAGAACTAAAATTGGGAAAAGGCTAGATTTCTATTTGGTCAAGTAGTCTAATCACCCCCCCTCTAGACATACTTTCGATCGTACAAGTGGTACCAGAGATTTGGTCTCCATTTGCTTTGATTTCCATAGCTTTTGGTGGTCATAGCTTTGGTTTCACAACCTAGGAGAGTATGGCGTCTAGCGAGGGAAATTACCACCGTAAAGGTCCTTACTTTGATGGTACAAATTTTGCTAGTTGGAAGCATAAGATGAAAATGCATATTCTTGGACATAACCCCGCCATTTGGGCTATTGTGTGTATTGGCTTGCAAGGTGAATTCTTTGATAGGAGAGAACCAAACCATGAAGCTACTGCAGAAGAGTTGAAGATGCTGCAATACAATGCTCAAGCTTGTGATATTCTCTTCAACGGATTGTGCCCCGAAGAATTCAACAAAATCAACCGTCTTGAGAATGCAAAGGAAATTTGGGATACTTTGATTGATATGCACGAAGGTACCGACTCCGTCAAGGAATCCAAATTGGATGTGCTTCAAAGTCAACTTGACAAGTTCAAAATGAAGGATGGTGAAGGCGTCGCTGAAATGTACTCTAGGCTTGCTCTCATCACAAATGAGATTGGCGGCTTAGGAAGTGAAGAGATGACCGATAGATTCATCATCAAGAAGATCCTAAGAGCCTTGGATGGAAAATATGATACCGTATGCACATTGATCCAAATGATGCCCAATTACAAAGATCTTAAGCCAACGGAAGTCATTGGAAGAATTGTTGCTCATGAGATGTCACTCAAGGATAAGGAAGAGCTCCACAACAAGTCAAGTGGTGCTTACAAAGCCTCATGTGAAGCTCCCACATCATCAAGTGAGAAGCAAACCTTCAATGAAGAATTGAGTCTAATGGTGAAGAACTTCAACAAATTCTACAAGAGAAGGAGCAAGGAAAGAAGCTCCAAGTCAAGATCCTACGATGATAAGAGATCTTCAAGTCGCGAAAGAAATTGCTACAATTGTGGAAGACCCGGACACTACTCCAATGAGTGTACGGCTCCCTACAAAAGAAGAGAAGATTCTCCCAAAAGAAGGAGTAGAAGAGAAGAATCACCACCAAGAGAAAGAAGGAGTAGGGATGATCGTTATGAACGAAGACCCTCTCAGAGAAGCAAGAATTCAGAAAGGAAGGATAAGTCATCAAGGAGCTACACAAAAGGAAGACATCAAGCTCATGTTGGTGAATGGGTATCCGGTTCTGACTCCGATCATCACTCCGAAAGAAGTTATCACTCCGACTCCGAATATACTCAAGATGAAGGTGTTGCCGGACTAGCACTTGTGACAACCAACTCCTACGACATATTTGACTCACCAAATGAAGGAATTGGAAGATGCTTCATGGCTAAAGGTCCAAAGGTAACACACCCCAAGTATGTTCATTTCCATAGTGATGAAGATGATTTGCTAGGAGATGATGATTTACTTGTTGACAACTCTAGTTATGAAAACTATGATGAACTTGCTATTAATCATGCTAATCAAGATAAAACGAATGACGATGATAAGAAGGAGATTGAGCGTCTAACTAAAGAACTAAACACTCTTAAGTTAGCTCATGAAACTACCTTGGAAGATCATCGAGAACTTTTAAAGACTCATGAGAAGCTACGCTTTGAAAAGCTTAACCTTGAGCAAGAGCATGAGTTTTTAAAGGCATCAATGATGATCTTCGCAAGAAAAGTTCTTCTTACATTGCCAACCGTTTACTCTTGTCTACTTACATGCCACAAGTTAAATCTAGCAACAAGAACAGGAAAGATTCTTCATCTAGTAGTAACAACAATCATGCTAAACCCAATGTTATTGCTTCTAGTAGCTCTCTTGATTCCACTAATGATTCTCTTAGCCAAGTTACACTTGAGCAAGAAAATAGCTTATTGAAGGGAATTATAGAGAAAGGTGTTTACAAGAGCCTTGCCGAAAGTAAGCAATTTGAGGAAATTGTACCCAAGCAAGGAAGGCACCGGAAGAATCAAGGTGTTGGTTTTGAACGAAAGTTCAATGCCAATGGAGTTGAGTGGGAAGAAGATCAATACCCCAAGACGAAGTTTGTTCCTCAACAAGAGAAGTATGATCCTACTTCTTTCCAAGGAACACAAGCTCAAGATGATCTTCCACCACAAGACCACAAGCAAAAAGGCAAGGACAAGCTTCAAGAGGAGATTGATGCATTTGAAGAAGCACATAAGGCCCTTGGTCAAGTGGGTTCCCAAGACTACATCAAGTTCTACTTCATCAAGTACGACTACAACTCCAAGGATTCCCATCAAGATGGTGTGGATCCCGAAGAAGAAGAACTAGAGAGTTCTTGAGGGTGACTCCGCCAACATACTTCACTCTTATCATTTTGGCAAGGACAAGTGCAAACAACTACCACATCTTGCACTAATTCATGGAGTCACAAACCCTCTTGTTAGTAAGACAAGGGACAAGGTAACCTAATGCTTTCATGGCCATCATCTGATGCATAAATCACTCTATGTCTATGGATATCCTTGTTTGTTCCTTGTGGGACTAACCCGTGTAGGTATTGAAAGTGCAACTAACTCCAATGGATTGCTCCGAATGATCTACATCAACATTGAGCATCCACATCTTCATTACCTACATGAAGTCATCATCGACAAAACCCAAGGTTAGTTCATCCCTCTTAGGGGGGATATCACATCTAGGGGAGCTTTACTCTAAGGATTGAGCTAAAGCAACTCTAATGTTGTGAGCACAACAATGCTTTATGTAAAAGTGGTAACCCCACTTGTGCTTAAACAATGAGTATGACCTATGATCAAATGTTCTCATTTGACTCCTAAGTCAATATACTCATATATAGATGACCTAGTCATCGCCAATTGCTTGATAGATGCTGGAGTGTTTGTGCATGCTTTGTCACATATTTCATTTGCCATTTTAATTGTCTGAGCATGTTGGATGCATATTTTTCTCATTCGAGGACATCCATTTGTTGCTTTGATTGTTTGGCTTTTTCTCTTTTGCCAAATGGATGGCCAAGAATGCCTAAGAACTCCCTCTAGCTATCTATGCTTTCCTCGTCTCAAACTCTATTCATGCTACATCACAAAGTTTGAACAAGTCAGATTCGAACCACTCTATGTGAGGAGCACTCGGAGTCCCCGATTCGTCATAGACTTAAACTTCCAAAACCTCTTTGTGCATTTCGGTCTGACCGATTCATCCTTTTCGGTTCTACAGAGATCACATAGTTGATGTAGGTTTTCAATCTTGGTGCAACCGATTAGAACCTTTCGGTCACATCGAGTTGCAGTAACTGCCTGCAGTTTTCCATCTCGGTGCCACCGAGTTGTTCCACTCGGCCACACCGACAGGGTCAGGTTATATATACTGATGGGTCAAATTTTGGAAAAAAAATCGAAACCCTTCACCCGCGTGTAACCTGCTCTGCCTCTTCGGGTCTCCGGATCGTCCTCTCGCCGCCAGCGACCTCCCGCCGCTGGTCTCCGCCGCCGTCAACGGCAATCTGCTCCGCCGTTGCCGCCGTAGCGAACACTCGCCGCTCTAGGGTAAGTGTTCGACCCCTTGTGCTGTCTTTTTCACTCCGATTCCTAGCACAAGGACAATGCCATGTTTCTTGCCACGATTGAGATTGATCCATCCAGCTAAAACTTCCTTAGGTCTAGATTGATTAAAAAAATTAGGGTTAGCTCTCCGCAGAACTCATCTCGGACCGACCAAACTGTAGAAATCGGTCTCACCGATTCAGCCTTGGCCATTGCACATGCGCTTTTCGGTCCGACCGAAACATGCAAATCGGTGTGACCGAGTTCAAGATTCTGTGAAACCCTAGCAATCTCGGTGCCACCGAACTGTGACTCGGCCCAACCGAGTTCACTAGTTTAGGTTCCAAGTGTTGCTTCGGTATCACCGAGTTTGTCAATTCGGTAGCTCCGAGATCAGTTCTGTAGAGAACTAAAACTAAGCGTTTTGACTCAATTGTTTTGCAAACCTCTGTACTTTGTGATGCTCATCTACTGTACCTCATCTACAACCTATTCACAGGGTCTGCTGATAGTTTGCCTGAAGATGTCTGATCAAAGTGACAGTCAGAACAAGTTTAAAGAGCAGGTTCAGATGAGTGAGGGCACTAGTCCCTCCAGCAGCTATGATGAGGGCAGCAGGAGCACACCTAGTAACTTGCCAAAGGCAGCTACCAAGACAAGGAAGAAGAAAACCTCAGATTCTGAAGATGAGGATTATGTGGCTGTTGAGGATGAAGCCACTTCAAGGAAAAAGGTGTTGAAAAAGGAGTATGGCACAGCTGCTACAAGTAAGCCAGGAATGAAGACAAAGGCTCCAGCAAGAAGAGTTCCAATGTCAAAAGCCAGAGCCTCCACTCAAGAAACAATGGAGTTCACTCTTGAACCCAAAGAAGGAGGTGAAGGCAAGAAGAGGAAAGAAAGGGTCAAGAAGACCATTGCCAGAGTTATTGGGAAGCCCTCCATGATGAGAGATGATGATGAAGAAGAGGAGGATGATGCACCAGCACCCAAAGCTCAGAAGCTTATGGGAGATGCTATAAAGTCAGGGGCTGCTCCATGAAAGCCCAAGTCTGCTCCCAAAGCTCAAGCTCAGAAGTCTGCTCCAAAGAGAAGCACTAGAGACATTCCAGCTGCAGAATAGAACAAGGCTCCAGTGCCTGAGACTGTTGATGAAGAAGATGATGAAGCCCAAGTGCTAAGGAAGCTCAAACCCAAGATTCCTGACCACAATGATGCACATCCTGTTGCAGAGAATAGGAAAATCAGGAAGGATTCAGGACTGGGATTGTGGACACAGTCTGATCCATATGCTGTCAGGAGGAGAACTGTTGTGGACTATAGGTTTCACACTAAGGAACAACAAGACTTTTATGAGACTATCCTACTTGACAAGAAGCCCATAGTGTGTGACATGAGATGGGTTGACTGGGAGTACATCAAGGAAAATGAAGATCACTATCCAGGAGTATATGGCAGCTTCAAAGCATGTGGAGTTAATACATTTGTTGCCTAGAAGCTCACCAAGTGGAATGATGAGCTGATCATACAGTTTTACTCCACTGCCCACTTCTATCCAGATGGAAGGATAGTTTGGATGTCTGAAGGTACAAGGTACCAATCCTTTGTTGAAGAATGGGCTCAGTTGATCAAGTCCCTAGAAGAGCATGAGGATGACTTGGATGTTTATGCAGAGAAGAAGAAAGACCACAACACTATGGCACACATGTACAGAGAGATCCCAGATGATGCTTTAGAGACTCATAAGCTTGGATCTGTCCACTTCTTGTTGTCTGGTCTGCCTACTATCAACTGGATCCTAAGGCACACATTGCTACCAAGTCAGGTGATCACAAGATGATCAGAGGACATGCTATCAATTTGCTACATTTGTTTGATGTGCCTCAAAAGTTCAAAGTCATGAGTCTGATTGTAGAGACAATCAAAAGGACAACAACTGATCAGAAGAGAAGTTGTGGGTATGCCCAACAAATTCAGGAGCTCATCAACTCCAAGATGGGCACGGGCAAATATCTATTGGATAAGGAGCACCTGGCCATATAACCTGAATTTGAAGACAACACAGTTGTGATGGATGAGAATGAACCATCATCAGTTCAAGCACAGGAGAAGAAAGCCAAAGCTAAAGCTGAGAAAGCTGCCAAGATGCCAAGTGTTGAAGAGGCATCTCAAGTTTACCTGAAGAGCAAGCAAGATCAGCTAGCATATCTGATCCAATCCACCTTGAGGATTGAGAAGGGCTTGGGCACCCTGACTCAAAACCGGGAGAGCTTGGAGAGGATCATTGAGTAGAAATTCTATGATCTTGATGTCAAGGTAACTGAGATCCAAACCGCAGTTGAGCAGCTTCAGGAGGAAGCAGAAGAGAAGAAGGGCAAGGCAACCACTGATGTATTTGAGCGAGTGCCTAGAGGACAGAGATCTGCGGCAGTGCCAGTGAGAGATTCTGGAGCTGCAGCATCAGCACCAGCAGCTACAGCTCCAGTGCCACCTCCAGCAGCCACTCCACTAGCTCCATCTACTTCAACTGATGCCTTCGTCCTTGGAGTTCTCTCTGCACCACCTCCCGAAGATCAAGCCTGAGAGTCATTTAGCACTATGAATTTTTGAACTTTTTGGTAACTTGTTGCCAAAGGGGGAGAAAAATGTATAGATCATAGGCTTCGAGAGAGAGTGTTTCTTTTTATCCCTCTTGTTTTCGGTTGAACTTCTTGATTGTGTGCTTGTGTGACATACCTTATGTTCTTGTGAGATCTTGTGTGCTCGTGTGTTTGATCTATGCTACCCTTAATGCTTGTTGGATGATATTATCTCTTATATCCTTATATGATCACTCACTTGCTTGGTGATGATTGCATGCTTTTAATTTCTATCATTTTGAGCGCTCCACCAAGATGTATGTGACATGGAAGAGTAACCCATGATCCTAATCGATTGCGCATTTGCATTCAAAAGCAAATTTTAAATAATGCACAAATTTAGGAGGAGCTCTTGCTTATCACATACTTCTCAAAGCGACAATGTTTTTAAATCTTATTATCATTTCTCGAAGCTTTGATCTATATGTTGTCATCAATTACCAAAAAGGGGGAGATTGAAAGTGCAACTATCCCTCGGTGGTTTTGGTAATTCCTAACAACATATTGTAAGTGCATCTAGTGCCCCTTAGTGAGTTTGGTGTATTGAAGACTTATAGGTTAAGGGACTAATGTGTTTATGAGTGTACACAGGTCTATAAGTCTATGAGGAGTTTGATATTTACAGAGAAAGTCGACCCCTAAAAATGAAGTTCTTCGACTGAAGACTTTGGATTTCTGAAGACTTTCTGATGACTTTGAAAGTGAAGAAATTGGTGTGACCTTGAAGACTTGGTATTCATTTGAGGAACATGAAGCGTGAAGACTTTTGTTTTCGTAGTTTCATTTTCCCTCTCTTGAGTCATAGGAAACACCGTACTGTTAAAGGGGGTCGAGGAAATACTAAGGAAAAATTTCCATGTGATGCTCAACTCAAAATCCTACACCTACCAATCCCTTCGAGTGAAGCCATTGGAAATCTCATACAGTTCAGTCATATTCTTCAGTGATAGAGACGAAGTTCTTCTGGTCTCTGAGGAATTTGTTTTGACTGAGGAGTTAGGAATTCGCCAGTGCGGACTGCCTACACAGTGAGGAACATGATAGCCCTGAGGAATTTGATACTCAAATTTCCGACCGTTGCTGTGCTATGCGCCAGCTGTCCCAAAATATCTACCCACCTAACGGTCATATCAATGAAGGGCATTTATGTCTTATCATGGCGGGCTGCTCCCTAGGCTATAAATAGCCGCCCCCTACAACCACTAGTTGGTTGGCTGCTCCGAGAGAAACTGACACTTGTCATTTGAGAGCATCCCATCCTCCGAGGACTTTGAGCGAAAATCATCAAGTGAGGAAAACCCAAACCCAAACACCTACAAACCCCAAGTGATTGAGCATCACTGAAGAGATTGATCCTGCGTGGATCCGACGCTTGTTACCTTTGAAGAGTGTGCTTCTTCCAGACGGTTAGGCGTCATGGTCTAGAGCATCCAAGAGGAAATTGTGGATCGCCGAGTGACCGAGCTTGTGAAGGTTTGGAAGTCACCTGAAGACTTACCACGAATGATTGGGCGAGGTCTGTGTGACCTTAGCTCAAGGAGAATACGGTGAGGACTGTGTGTCCTCAGGTTTAAATACCTAGCCGCTCCAACCAGACGTACAACTAAGACAGCAGTTGGAACTGGTCTACCAAATCATTATCTTCACCAAGCTTACTGGTTCTATTTCCTCAACTCTTTCATTTCCTCATTACTGTGTTGTGCACTTGTTCATATCTGTGTTTGAAGACTTTGACTCAAGACTTTCTCAATTTCCTCAGTTCAATTTCTTCAGTCTGTTTGTCTTCATCCTGTGTTATCCTGTGTTTACGCTTTCTGTACTCTGTGCTTGTCTTCATTTCATCATGATGACTATGCTTGTGTTCTGCTATGCATACTTTGAGTACTTATTCTGCTGCAAGTAGTTCTTCGCTAAGGAATGTCCTCACTAGCAAATTCCTCAGTGAAGAATTCATAAAAATCGCCTATTCACCCCCCCTCTAGTCGATATAACGCACTTTCAATTGGTATCAGAGCCAGGTTCTCCCTTGTTCTGTGTGATTTTGGATTAACCGCCTGGAGTTTTAGTTATGTCGACCGCAGGTATGATCAAGGTCTCTGTTGGGTGTCCTACCTTCGATGGGACGGACTACCCCTACTGGAAGAATAAGATGCGAATGCATCTTGAGGCAATTGATAACGATCTCTGGTACGTTGTGGAAAATGGTGTTCCCTCTGTCTCACCCTCACTGAACGCTACCGATGTGAAGAGATTCAAGCAACTCGATTCTCAAGCGAAGAATACCATATGTGGCCATCTGAGCAAAGGACAGTATGGAAGAGTGAGTGCTTTGGAAACTGCTAAGCTTATCAGGGATAGGCTGTCCAAAGTAAATGAAGGAGTCTCAACTCAGCTTGACTCTCGAGTTGATGTTCTTCGCAATCTCTTCAACTGCTTCAAAAGACTCGATAATGAAAATGTTCAACAAAACTTCGATCGCCTCACTGACATCTCAAATGAGCTTCAAGCGCTTGGTGCCACTGACATCACCGACCATGAGGTGGTGAAGAAATTGTTGAGATCGCTTGATTCCTCATTTGATACTCTGGCATTGATGATACAAGAACATGCTGATTACAAGTCACTTGATCCCGCTGATATCCTCGAGAGGCTAAATACTCATGAGTTCCAGCTTGCTGAAAAGAGAGATCTCTATGGTTCGAGCTATGGCAGATCACGTGCACTGAAGGCCAAGGCAGTTTCTAAGTCTGAAGATGAAGACTCTGACAGCAACCTTGGTGATCCTGAAGAACTGAGCCATGATCTAGCGCTGCTCGTGAAGAAATTTCAGAAGTTCTCAAGACGTGGTCGCTTTGGAAGACCCTCAAGGAGCAATGATTCCTCATCCAGTGACTACAAGAAGAGGCTTTGTCACAAATGCAAGAAACCCGGACACTACATTCAAGATTGTCCTCAGTGGGAAAAGGAATCAAAGAAGAAGAAATTCAAGGATTACAGTTCTGATGATGCGAAGAAAAAGAAGAAATCCTCAAAATCTTCATCATCAAAATCCTCAAAGTCTTCATCCCACAAGAAGAGCAGCTCCAAGAAGGCTCAGGCATTCATTGGCAAGGAAATGGACTCTGAGGCTGAATCTGAAGAAAATGAGGAAGAGGAGGCATCTGAAGATTCCGAATCCGGTGTGGCGAGCCTAGCCCTCGCTACTGCATTCGTCAGCAAGTCTATCTTCAACACTGAAGAAAATGACCTCACCAACAAGGCTAATGAAGGCAATGATGACTACGCTCCCACCTATTGCTTCATGGCAAAGGGTGCCAAGGTACTCAAATATACCTCCTCTGAATCAAGTGAGAATGAATCTGATGAAAACCTCAAGCCCAGCTACTCTAAACTTGCTAAGATTGCTGTGAAACAACAAAGGGCTCTTGAAAAGGTTCAAAACATGCTAGACAAAAGTAATGATATGTTGGGTGAAGAAATGGATCGCACTAAAACCTTGACTGAAAATCTTCAGAGACTTCAGACTAGGTTTGACAACCTTCAAGGTCATCATAACACTCTCTTATCTGATCATGAGAAGCTTTCTTATGAATTTCTTCAAAGAAAGCAAGATCTTGAAAAGCTAAGAGTGAGTTATGAAGATCTTCAGAAGGAGCGCGATTCATTACTTGCTCAACAAATCAGCGCTGCTCAGGAAGAATTTGTTCCTCCATGTTTGAAATGCATTGAATGTGAATCTGCTAATTCTTCACCTGAATGTTCAAATGCTTCTAATGCTACAAATTCTTCAATTGTCTTTGCTATCACTAATTCCTCATCTGAGGACAATGCTAGTATCACTGACGATGCAGGGCTGAAGGAATTGTACATGACAGGCAGGTACAAAAGCCTCAAAGGGCATCAGACTCTTTATGATGTGCTTAAAAAGCAGATCCTCAACAGGAACCCTAGGAAAGAGGGCATTGCCTTTGAGAGGAAACTCAATGCTGATGGTACATATTGGAAGCCTGAGCAGTACCCCAAAACCTCATGGGTTGCTGCAAAGGAACCTCCAGTTGATCCATCTAATTTATCTGGCTTTACATGTGAATCTTCTCATTCTTCTGATGAGTCATTTGACTCCAACTATAAACTGTTTAAAAATCAGAATGATGAAGTATTTGCTAGATATGTTGGCACTAACTGTAGGAACGGTTCTCCTATGAAGAAAAACTGGGTTCCCAAAAGGTGCCTTGAAAGTCTTCAGGTGAATGTCCTCATGACACCACCTGTGAAGAATAGGAACCCCAGATCAAATTCTTCATATGGACCAAATTCTTCATATGGATCCAAGTCCGCATACGGATCGAATTCCTCACATGGATCATATTCCTCAAAAGGATCAAAGTCCTCATATGAACATCATCGTGCTAACAACTCTGTTTCGCAGGGTAGAGCTAAGGGCTAAGAATATGAGCATTATTCTTCTAATCATTATGTTCATAAGTCCTCGAACAATTTCTCTGCGTATTCATATGCTTACCCTAACTCCTCTTATGTGAATCAAAATGGATTGGCTTCTATGCCACATTTCTCGTATGGAGCTCGCAGAGTGATGAACTCTTTGCCACCCCTTCAGATGTGGGTGGTGAAGAAAAAGAACTAATCTTTTATGCAGGGTCAGGTCTCCAGACGTACTTAAACGTCTGAAGAATTTGCTGGAGACATGAAAAGTGCCTGAAAGGACGCAGGCTAATCATGAAGAAATGAACTTTCATTTCACACATCCTCATACTGTTTTAACTGTTGCACTGCTTGATGAAATTGGTCTGATGAATTGTGATGTCATATTCTTCACTAATGAAGTATATGAAGTTCGTAAGCTGCACTAATTCATCTGCAGGATGATCAACCCAAAGCCACTGAGTGGGTCCTCGATAGTGGATGTACTAATCACATGACTGGTGACAAGAATCTATTGATGGATGCACCCTTATCACCATCGCATCTGAAGCATATCATCTTCGCTGACAAAGGCAAAATTCAGGTATTGGGTCTAGGTAAGGTTGCGATCACAAAGGATCGACACATGGACAAAGTCATGCTTGTCGAGTCCTTAGGATACAACCTCATGTCTATCTCAATCCTTTGTGATCTTGATATGGTAGTTGTCTTTGGCAAGTATCGTTGTGTTGTGGTTATGGAAGCTGACAATTCCAAAGTCTTCGAAGGCTTTAGGAGAGGAGACTTGTATATTGTTGATTTCTCTACAGGACCGCAACCAGCCGTGTTCCTACTTGCAAAAGCTTCAGAAGGGTGGCTATGGCATCGACGACTTGGTCATGCAGGCATGAGGAATTTGCACACGCTTGCGAAGAAGAAGCATGTCATTGGCATTGAGAATGTCAAATTCCTCAAGGATCACTTGTGTGGAGCTTGTGAGGCTGGAAAGATGACCAAGGCTAAGCATCCAGCGAAGACTATCATGACCACTACTCGACCATTTGAATTGCTTCACATGGACCTCTTTGGTCCTAATCATTACTCAGCTGTCACAAATGATGCATCTCTCTATGGCTTTGTTATTGTTGATGATTACTCTCGATACACATGGGTACACATTGTTACTTACAAACATGAAGTGCAGGAAGTCTTCAAACGATTTTCCTCGAGGGCTTCAACCAACTTTGGTGTGAAGATCAAGCACATCAGAAGTGACAATGGAACTGAGTTCAAGAATTCTGGTCTTGATGACTATCTTGATGAACTTGGTATTACTCATGAGTTATCTGCTCCTTATACTCCTCAGCAGAATGGCGTCGTGGAGCGCAAGAACAGAACTCTTGTTGAGATGGCTCGCACTATGCTTGATGAGTACAAGACGCCTCGTCACTTCTGGATTGAGGCAATTTATACTGCGTGCCACATCACCAACAGGGTATATCTTCACAAATTCTTCAAGAAGACTGCCTATGAACTCCTCACTGACAAGAAACCTAATGTGAGTTATTTCAAAGTCTTCGGTGCTAAATGTTGGATTAGAGATCCTCGTCACAATGCTAAATTTGCACCGAAAGCACATGAAGGTTTTATGCTTGGTTACGGAAAGGACTCGCACACCTACAGAGTCTTCAACAATGTTCTTCACAAGGTTGTTGAAACTGTAGATGTGCGGTTCGATGAAACTAATGGCTCGCAAAGAGAGCACCTACCCTCTGTGATAGATGAACCAGCACCTGAGGAAACTATCAAGTTCAAGGCTACTGAGGATGTCATTCCTACTGAAGAATCTGCTAAAGAATTCATTCCAGAACGTGAAGAACGTCAAGCTAATGCACCTGAAGAAAATGCTGAAGAAAATGGTTCTGAAGAAAATGCTGATCAAATTCCTCGACGACAACCAACTCATCCTCGCGTTGCAAAAGAAGTGCAAGTTGAAAAGATCATCGATGACATTGAAGCACCAGGTCCTCTCACACGCTCAAAAGCTTCACATTTATCCAACTTTTGTGGGCACTATGCTTTTGTCTCTATCACAGAGCCCACTAAGGTAGATGAAGCATTTCTGGAGCCTGAGTGGATTCAGGCCATGCAAGAAGAATTACATCAGTTCGAGCTCAACAACGTTTGGGAACTGGTCAATCGTCCAGATCCTCACAAACACAATATCATTGGCACAAAGTGGATCTACCGCAACAAGCAAGATGAAAATGGCCTTGTGGTGAGGAATAAGGCATGGCTAGTAGCTCAAGGCTACACACAGGTTGAAGGAATTGATTTCGATGAAACTTTTGCACCATTTGCTAGACTTGAAGCTATTCGCATATTACTTGCTTATGCTAACCATCATGATATCACTTCATATCAAATGGATGTGAAAAGTGCATTCCTCAATGGTAAGCTTGAGGAAGAAGTATATGTTGCTCAACCCCCAGGTTTTGAAGATCCAAAGCATCCTGACAAAGTCTTCAGACTCAATAAGGCCCTCTATGGCCTCAAGCAGGCCCCTCGGGTGTGGTATGATACTTCGAAGTAGTTCCTCATGAAGAAAGGCTTCAAACCTGGTTCACTCGACCCTACTCTTTTCACTAAATCTTATGATGGTGAATTGTTTGCGTGCCAAATATATGTTGATGATATTATCTTTGGCTGTACTGACCAACGTTATAGTGATGAATTTGCCTATATGATGAGTGAAGAATATCAAATGTCTATGATGGGAGAGTTGAAATTCTTCTTAGGTCTTCAAATTCGTCAACAGCGCAATGGCATATTCATATCTCAGGAGAAATACCTCAAGGATGTACTGAGGAAATTCTGCATGCAAGATTGCAAAGGCGTCAAAATTCCAATGCCCACAAATGGCCATCTGTGCACTAATGAAAATGGTATTGACTTCGATCAAAAGGTATACCGCTCCATGATTGGTTCCTTATTGTATTTATGCATCTAGGCCAGATATTATGCTTAGTGTTTGCATGTGTGCCCGATTTCAAGCTACACCGTAGGAATCACACCATAAGGCCGTGAAGCATGTTCTTCGATATCTAGCTCACACACCAACACTAGGATTATGGTACCCCAAGGGCTTGGTTTTTGATCTCATTGGATATTCTGACTCTGATTATGCTGGTGATCGTGTGGACCGCAAGTCAACATCTGGTATATGTCATTTCCTCGGACGATCTTTGGTCTGTTGGTCCTCGAAGAAACAGAACTGTGTATCACTATCTACTGCTGAAGCTGAGTACATTTCTGCTGGTTCTTGCTGCGCTCAATTACTGTGGATGAAGCAAACCCTCAAGGACTACGGCATCAACGTGAAGAATGTGCCTCTCTTTTGTGACAATGAGAGTGCCATCAAGATTGCTCATAACCCAGTTCAGCACTCGAAGACAAAGCACATTGAGATTCGTCATCATTTTCTTCGCGATCATGTGTTGAAGGGCGACATTTCTATTGAGCATGTGAAGACTGAAGAACAACTAGCCGATATCTTCACAAAACCCTTGGATGAGAAGAGATTTTGCAAGTTGCGGTGTGAGCTAAATATCCTAGAATCTTTGAATGTTCTTTGAAAAGGACACTCATCCTAACACTTATGCAAAATTGATGACTTGGATGTGCAACACAGGAAGAAACTTTTTTCTTCAATCAATGAAGAATAACACTCTAAGTGTGAAGAAATTAATGAAGAATTTGATTCTCAGAGCCCTACGAGAATTGTACGCGGTGTCTGAAATCATCATTCTTATACGGTGGGTCACGCCACCACAAAAGTTGAAAATCTTCAATTTGAGTTTTTCCTCAGTTATTGAAATTCCTCAGTTGTTCATGTTCTTCAACTTTGCATTGTCTTCACCTTCTCCGTCGTGTTTCTTCAATGGCTATATATATATATATATATATATATATATATATATATATGAGTTTATGTCCGCTACAGCATTCACTTATGGCTAATTCTTCAGGTTGGTTTTTCTGCTAAGTGAATGTGATCGGACCCTTCCCCCTCTATGTTATACTCAACCCAATCTATTCACAAATTCTTAATGTGCGTTCTATTTGAAACTCGTTCAAAATCTTCACTGCGTCCTTGTCAGCTGAAGAATTTGCAAACCGAACTTTTAACTTATCTTATCCAAATTTTCGGCTTTGCCGCTCAAACCGTTCCGCATCCCACGAAATACTTATCTATTCACCCACGATCTAACACGATCTCCACTTCTCAGTACATGGGTGACACATGTCAAGGGAATGAGAAGGGTCGGGGGCACGTTCGTCCAATTTCTTCGGGCGAACAGTTTTTCACCGTGGCTATAAATACCCCATCTCCCTTTCCTCACTTCCTTTACTCTGCTCGACCTCTCTCCCGCTCGAGTTTCTCAAACCCTAGCGCCACCGCTACTTCATCGTCGTCGGTGAGGAAGAGCTTCACTGCCTCGACCTCGTCGCTGCCGTACTCGCGCCGGCCGCGGAAATCTTCACTCCGCCGCCGCCGTAGCCGTCTTCCTCCGCCGGGTTAGGGCGTGGAAGATCTGCACAGACGAACTTCACTTCTCCACCTCACAGTTCGTCGTGTTCTTCGTCCAGGGTAATTAAAAGTTACTTTTACTGCCCTCTTTGATTCAAATGATTTCTACAAAATCTTCAAAGGTGTTTATTCCTCAAATTTTTCACACACTAAACACCTGACATCTCATCTGTTCTTGATTCGTTTCTCTAAGCATCATTTTTCTTCAAGATTCCTCAATTGTGTGGATCTTCAATCTATGCAACTCTGGAACCTAAGACAAAGAACGCTTAGTGAAATTCTTCAAGACTCATCTGGTCAAATTCCTCAAACTTGTTCTTTTTGAAAAACCTTCTGAGAACGCATATGACCTCTCCAAATTCCTCGCAACTATACTCTGTTCACAGGTACTCATGTCCGCTGCTGAATCACTAGGTTCTCATCAACTTGACTCATTTGTAGCGTTCCTCGAAGAAAAGTTGCATACTTCTTCAGAGAGTTCAATTGTTTTAATTCCTCAACTGAAGAAAATGGCTGATGGAAAGAAGTCACAGAAAGGAGGAAAGAGGCCTGAAATCAATACTGCCTTTGAAATCCCTGAGGACATTTATGCTGTGTACTGCACACCCCCTGAGGAAGATAAAAATCAGCACAAGGTGTGCATTCAGAGGATAGAGAGGAGATGGGCAAAAGAGTGGAGGGAGTACAGGTATGTGACTCCAAAATACATGAAGAAATTCGCTGTTACTCCTCCATGCTCAAGACCACCATTGGCACCTGGCCAAGAAGCAGATCCCACTAGCATCAAGCACGGTGAGGATTTTCCTGAAGAATGGGCCAAGCGCTTGGCCAAGTTGGCCAAACAGGCAAAAGATGCACTGAAGACATTCAACGAAGACTCTACTATTGCTGCTGCTGAGGCCTCTGTAAGGCCGAAGAAATCCATGGCAAAGAAGCATGCGCATAAGCCAAGTGCCTCTTCTTCAATGCCCTCACGGCCAATTTCCTCAGCTAAGCCCTCACGGCCAATTCCTCATGCCGCTCCTGCTCCTCCAAAGTCCTCAGCTGCTCCGACCAAATCCTCAGCACCTATGCATCTTGCCACGTGCCAAAGGACTACATGCATCTCTATTGCCTCAGGAGCTTCAGCTGGTTCCTCAGCTGCACCAAATTCTTCAACGGGACCCTCTCTGCTGAAGACAAAGACCACTGCTGGACGAGGGTCTCGCCCAAGTCCTCACAAGAAGCAGGTCGCCTTCCAAGTGCTGTCTGAAGAAGACGAAGCTGATGATGATGAACTTGCTGAAATCATCAGAGATAGGCAAGTCAGGGCCGCTAGAGCCAAGGGCACAAATGTGCCTTTGCTTTTGGATCCAAAGTTGATCCTCGATTACATTGATCTCTGGCACAAGGACCCAAACACTCCTATGCCTGACTTCAAGCTGACTCCTGGTCAAAGTCATATGCTGACTGCCTTCATCCAAGAAGAAAAATGGAAATTTGAGAAGGCCAGGCAGCTCAAGAAAGCGCAGTACAGGAAAGAAAAATTCCTGAAGAACAACGTTGTCTCTATGACAACTGATGAACTTGTGAAGATCCAGTCTGAAATCAAACTCCTCAGCAATGATTTCAATGCTTACTATGCTGATTGGAAAGGAGCCAAGGTCAGGTTTGTTAAACTGACTAAGATGTTCACCTCAAATGTTGCAGCCCCATCGCAACAAGAAATTCCTCAGGCTGAAGCATCTGCTCAGTCAACTGAAGAACATGCCAGCACCGCTGATGACAATCAGGCTGCTGAAGAAAATGTGAGTTCCAGGGCTGATGACTGCATTCCAGCCGCTGATGAAATTGCCAGGACATCCACTAGTGGTGCGCCTAAAGAAAATGAAGAGGTCAGGGCAACTGCCAGTTGTGCCTGAAGAAAATCAACCACATTCCTCTGCTCCTCCTGCGCCTACTCCAACTCCAATCCTTCCATCTGCATTAGATGTGAAGAAGACCAAGGCTGCAGAGCGTGTAGCAGTGAAGAAAAGGAAAGCATCAGCTCCTTCAGATTCTTCAGCATAGAAGAAGATGAAGAAATTGACAAGCTCATTTGCTAATCCAATTGATGTTGTTCCTGTTTCCTCCATGCCATCAAAGGAAATCGTCCCTTTTGATGAAGAATATGTGATCCCTAGCGGATCTGATGAAGAAAATCCTTCTGCTGCTTCGTCAGAGCAGATGGATGAAGAAATTGAAGTGGATAAAATCCCTTCAACCCCCACAGTTTCCTCGCCTATGCCTCAGTTTACTCCTGAAGAGGCTGGCATTTAAGAAATGGAAGATGAAGAAGTGGACATTGGCTGTACCACACCAGTGATGAATGATGACTTTTGGGAAGTCAGCACCCCAACTCTCCACTCTTCACTCCATTGCAACAAATTCCTCAGTCCCCAGCAACTACAGTTCAAATGGGATCTGATGAAGCTCATGAAGACATTCCAGCCGCTAGTGCTGAAGAAAATGAAAATGAAGAATTGAAGAACCAGGTTGCCACTGAAGAGGAACCAGAAATTCCTTAGCCTGAAGAACCTGAGATTGTGATTCCTGAGGTTGTGATGCAACTCACTGACACTCCTCTGCCCAAGCTAAAGGATCCATTCTCAAGGAAGCAAAGATTCAAGGCTGATGATTTCTTCGGCGAGCACGTATTCTTCACACACTACAACCCCTATGACTCTGCTCGCATTAGGAAGAGGCGTTTCTGGACTGCCAGCCAGGCAAATTTTTATTCCTCAGTGTTGTTCAACAAAGACAAAGTCTTCGATCATGAGCACATTCCTCACGTGGATATGGAATCTCTGCCATGCTTCGGGCCAGTCCTCAGTGTTCTTTATGACGCTGGACTGTTAAATTTCTGCACTGATATATGTGATTGGAATGAAGAGCTCATTCTTCAATTTTATGCAACTCTGCACATCACCGGAGACTCTGAAGATGTGAATTCATGGGTGCTGGACTGGATGTCTGAAAATACTCACTACATGGCACCAGCTACTAAATTGCTTCGTGCTTTGCCTCTCAGTCCTCCCCTTGAAGCTGCTTGTTGCGTCTACAATGAACCTGAGCTTACAGATCACTATATGCAAGTGCTGATGAAGCCATTGAAGCCAGGTCAGGCCCCAAGAACAAAATTCCTTGTGAAGGAATTGTTATATGTGCCTCGGACTGTCTATCGCATTCTGACGAAGGCATTGAGTCCTATCAAGGGCCACGACTCGAATGAGGAAGAAGTTGTTGGCATCATGAAGAATCTTCTTTTCAATATCATTCATGGCGTTCCTGTCAACTTCCATAATTTCTTCATGAGGACTCTGGCCAATGTCGCAATGCCACCATTTGAGTTGAAGCCTTATGCTCCGTGGATTATGAGATTCATCAAAACAAGGTCTTCACTCAACTACAAAGCTGATACACTGAACCATTGCAGCTACTTGCCCCCGATTGAAGTCCTCAAACGGACATTTTCCTCAACTGATGAAAAGGGCAAGGCTACTGCTGTTATTGATGAAGGCATTCGTCCATGGGATGGTCAATTTCGCAAGGCTGCATCCTACTCCACCAATGATGACTCTGCCACCCATGACTCTGCCGCCAACGCAACCAAGCCAAATCCTCAAGGCACAGCACCCAGGGTGATGACTGACCCTGAGCTTCTCCTCAGACTTCACCAGAAGGTTGATCGCAATCACAAATGGGTCAAGCGTCAGTTTGGTTCAATTCTTCACAACATGATTGCTACCCACAATGCAGTGAAGAAAAACCATTACTACCTTCATGAAACCCTCAACCACACCTGGGCTGTTCTGTCGCACATATATGGTGAAGAAGATCTGAAGAAAATGGGTCTCAAGGAAGATTTTGACTGGGCTGCACCTCCTCCGAAGAAGTACAAGAAGGTCAAGGTTCCTTCCTTGGTGGCCAGCTCCTATTCTTCATCACGTGACACTGATGAACATGAAGACTTGGACGACACTGCGGCAGGCCCTACTACAACAAACGACCCCAACAACGCTGACGCTCCTTCATCAACTTGATATTCTTCAGGGGCGTTAGTCCTCATTTTCGAACCTTTTGGTCATTCGATGACAAAGGGGGAGAAATTTGAGTTAGTCTTCAAGCGGGTCTATCTTATACAGGCGTTTTTTTTAAGTTACAACTCTCGTTCTTCTGATGACTTTGTTGGATCGAGTTGTAAACTTAAACACTATGGTGGTCTGATACTTTTGTTGTTTCTTCTGCATGCTTATTCCTCGTTAATATTATTGCACGCATGCTGAATTACATCAGTCAGCATATTTTATCATGCATTTCAAATTCTTCATAAATTATGTCAAATGCGTGTATGATTTACAAGATATAGGGGGAGATCTCCATGATTCAACTCTTCAAGTGTGCATTGCTTCAAAAGCAAATTCCTCACTATGCACATCTTCAGGGGGAGTTCTTCTATATCTTGCAATCAAATTCCTCAATATCAGTATTTACACTTCATATGTTTATCCCCGTTGAAAACTTAACCTATATTGTCATCAATCACCAAAAAGGGGGAGATTGTAAGTGCATCTAGTGCCCCTTAGTAATTTTGGTGTATTGAAGACTTATAGGTTAAGGGACTAATGTGTTTATGAGTGTACACAGGTCTATAAGTCTATGAGGAGTTTGATATTTACAGAGAAAGTCGACCCCTAAAAATGAAGTTCTTCGACTGAAGACTTTGGATTTCTGAAGACTTTCTGAAGACTTTGAAAGTGAAGAAATTGGTGTGACCTTGAAGACTTGGTATTCATTTGAGGAACATGAAGCGTGAAGACTTTTGTTTTCGTAGTTTCATTTTCCCCTTCTTGAGTCATAGGAAACACCGTACTGTTAAAGGGGGTTGAGGAAATACTAAGGAAAAATTTCCATGTGATGCTCAACTCAAAATCCTACACCTACCAATCCCTTCGAGTGAAGCCATTGGAAATCTCATACAGTTCAGTCATATTCTTCAGTGACAGAGACGAAGTTCTTCTGGTCTGAGGAATTTGTTCTGACTGAGGAGTTAGGAATTCGCCAGTGCGGATTGCCTACACAGTGAGGAACATGATAGCCCTGAGGAATTTGATACTCAAATTTCCGACCGTTGCTGTGCTATGCGCCAGCTGTCCCAAAATATCTACCCACCTAACGATCATATCATTGAAGGGCATTTATGTCTTATCATGGTGGGCTGCTCCCTAGGCTATAAATAGCCACCCCCCTACAACCACTAGCTGGTTGGCTGCTCCGAGAGAAACTGACACTTGTCATTTGAGAGCATCCCATCCTCCGAGGACTTTGAGCGAAAATCATCAAGTGAGGAAAACCCAAACCCAAACACCTACAAACCCCAAGTGATTGAGCATCACTTAAGAGATTGATCCTGTGTGGATCCGACGCATGTTACCTTTGTAGACTGTGCTTCTTCCAGACGGTTAGGCGTCATGGTCTAGAGCATCCAAAAGGAAATTGTGGATCGCCGAGTGACCGAGTTTGTGAAGGTTTGGAAGTCACCTAAAGACTTACCACGAGTGATTGGGCGAGGTTTGTGTGACCTTAGCTCAAGGAGAATACAGTGAGGACTGTGTGTCCGGGACTGTGTGTCCTCAGGTTTAAATACCTAGCCGCTCCAACCAGACGTATAACTGAGACAGCAGTTGGAACTGGTCTACCAAATCATTGTCTTCACCAAGCTTACTGGTTCTATTTCCTCAACTCTTTCATTTCCTCATTACTGTGTTGTGCACTTGTTCATATCTGTGTTTGAAGACTTTGACTGAAGACTTTCTCAATTTCCTCGGTTCAATTTCTTCAGTCTGTTTGTCTTCATCCTGTGTTATCCTGTGTTTACGCTTTCTGTACTCTATGCTTGTCTTCATTTCATCATGATGACTATGCTTGTGTTCTGCTATGCATACTTTTGAGTACTTATTCCGCTGCAAGTAGTTCTTCGCTAAGGAATGTCCTCACTAGCAAATTCCTCAATGAAGAATTCATAAAAATCTCCTATTCAGCCCCCCCCCCTCTAGTCGATATAACGCACTTTCACATATAGCTCATTGAGCTAATGCTATTTCAAGATAAATATTTCAGGAAAGCTCAATGATTGGCATGGCATGGATTAGAAAGTGGACCCCTCAAAATGCTAAGGACAAAAGGATTGGCTCAAGCTCAAAGCACAAGACTCTACATTTTTCATTTTAGTGATCCAAGATCACATTGTGTCTATAGGAAAAGCCAATACTATCAAGAGGGGGTGAGGTGTTGCTTAATGAGTTTCTTGCTCAAAATGCTTAGTGATATGCTCCAAAAACCCTCAACTACTTTCTCATATCCACACATGTCCCAAACCAAAAGTCAAACTCGGCCCCACCGAAACTTTCTATCCGGTGCCACTGAGTTCTCTTGACATAGCCACTGCCACAAACCCTAGTCTTTTCGGTCTCACCGATAGGGATCTTGGTCTCACCGAGATGGGATATTAACCTCTCTGTTTCCCTTCGTAACGTCTTGGTCAAACCAAGATGAGCGATCGGTCCCACCGAGATTGCAATGCAAACTCTCTGTTTTCCTTTCGTAATGTTACGGTCCAACCGAGATGAGCGAATCGGTCCCACTGAGTTTGCCTGACCAACTCTCTGGTTAGTCTATTACCAAAATTGGTCTCACCGAGTTTGTGTAATCGGTCTCACCGAGATTATGTTATGCCCTAACCCTAACGAAATCGGTCCCACCGAGTTGACGTGTCGGTCCCACCAAAAATCCTAACGTTCACATTCTGAACTAAATCGGTACGACCGAGTTTCATGATTCGGTCCCACCGAGTTTGGTAAATTGTGTGTAATGGTTAGATTTTGTGTGGAGGCTATATATACCCCTCCACCCACTCTTCATTCGTGGAGAGAGCCATCAGAACATGCCTACACTTCCAACATACATTTTCTGAGAGAGAACCACCTACACTTGTGTTGAGGTCAAGATATTCCATTCCAACCACATAAATCTTGATCTCTAGCCTTCCCCAAGTTTCTTTCCACTCAAATCTTATTTCCACCAAATCCAAATCCTGTGAGAGAGAGTTGAGTGTTGGGGAGTGATACGTCTCCAACGTATCTATAATTTTTTATTGTTCCATGCTATATTATATTCTGTTTTGGACATTATTGGGCTTTATTATACACTTCGGGAACGTACCTATTAACCAGAGGCCCAGCCCAGAATTGCTGTTTTTTTGCCTATTTCAGAGTTTCGCAGAAAAAGAATATCAAACGGAGTCCAAACGGAATGAAACCTTCGGGAACGTGATTTTCGGAACGAACGTGATCCAGAGGACTTGGACCCTACGTCAAGACTTCAACCAGGAGGCCACGAGGTAGGGGGGCGCGCCTACCCCCTCCCCCCCAGGCGCGCCCTCCACCCTCGTGGGCCCCATGTTGCTCCACCGACGTACTCCTTCCTCCTATATATACCTACGTACCCCCAAACTACCAGATACGGAGCCAAAAACCTAATTCCACTGCCACAACCTTCTGTACCCATGAGATCCCATCTTGGGGCCTGTTCCAGAGCTCCGCCGGAGGGGGCATCGCTCACGGAGGGCTTCTACATCAACACCATAGCCTCTCCGATGAAGTGTGAGTAGTTTTTACCTCAGACCTTCGGGTCCATAGTTATTAGCTAGATGGCTTCTTCTCTCTTTTTGGATCTCAATACAATGTTCTCCCCCTCTCTTGTGGAGATCTATTCGATGTAATCTTCTTTTGCGGTGTGTTTGTTGAGACCGATGAATTGTGGGTTTATGATCAAGTTTATCTATGAACAATATTTGAATCTTCTGAATTCTTTTATGTATGATTGGTTATGTTTGCAAGTCTCTTCGAATTATTAGTTTGGTTTGGCCTACTAGATTGATCTTTCTTGCAATGGGAGAAGTGCTTAGCTTTGGGTTCAATCTTGCGGTGTCCTTTCCCAGTGACAGTAGGGGCAGCAAGGCACGTATTGTATTGTTGCCATCGAGGATAACAAGATGGGGTTTATATCATTTTGCATGAGTTTATCCCTCTGCATCATGTCATCTTGCTTAAAGCGTTACCCTGTTCTTATGAACTTAATACTCTAGATGCATGCTGGATAGCGGTCGATGTGTGGAGTAATAGTAGTAGATGCAGGCAGGAGTCGGTCTACTTGTCTCGGACGTGATGCCTATATACATGATCATACCTAGATATTCTCATAACTATGCTCAATTCTGTCAATTGCTCAACAGTAATTTGTTCACCCACCGTAAATACTTATGCTCTTGAGAGAAGCCACTAGTGAAACCTATGGCCCCCGGGTCTATTTTCCATCATATTAATCTTCCGACAACAAGCTATTTCTGGCGCCGTTTTTATTTTACTTTCTTTACTTTGCATCTTTATCATAAAAATACCAAAAAAAATATCCTATCATATTTGTCAGATCTCACTCTCGTATGTGACCGTGTAGGGATTGACAACCCCTTATCGCGTTGGTTGCGAGGATTTATTTGTTTTTGTAGGTGCGAGGGACTCGTGCGTGGCCTCCTACTAGATTGATACCTTGGTTCTCAATACTGAGGGAAATACTTACGCTACTTTGCTGCATCACCCTTTCCTCTTCAAGGGAAAACCAACGCAGTGCTCAAGAGGTAGCAGGGAGACTGTCATTTGAAGCACAAGAGCAAGGAGTTCATCATCAACACACCATCTATTACCTCTTGGAGAGTGGTGTCTCCTAGATTGGCTAGGTGTCACTTGGGAGCCTCCGTCAAGATTGTGGAGTTGAACCAAGGAGTTTGTAAGGGCAAGGAGATCGCCTACTTCGTGAAGATCCACCCGAGTGAGGCAAGTCCTTCATGGGCGACGACCATGGTGGGATAGACAAGGTTGCTTCTTCGTGGACCCTTCGTGGGTGGAGCCCTCTGTGGACTCGCGCAACCGTTACCCTTCGTGGTTTTAAGTGTCCATCAACGTGGATGTACGATAGCACCACCTATCGGAACCACGAATAAAAAATCTCCGTGTCAACATTGCGTTTGCTACCTCAAACTCCTCCCTTTGCCTTCATATGCAATTGTTTTACATTCCGCTGCTATACTCTTAGAATTGCATGTGTAGGTTGATTGCTTGACTTGTGCTAAGTTGCTAAAATCTGCCAAGAACTAAAATTGGGAAAAGGCTAGATTTTTATTTGGTCAAGTAGTCTAATCACCCCCCCTAGACATACTTTCGATCCTACAATTGCGCTCCATACTATGGCAACAAAGTCTGAACACTTTTACAGTATAGTTCGGCACCCCGAATTTAGCATTATATGCATCGGCTCCGAATCTTGTCTTTGGTCAATAGTTCGGTTGCCCGGCTCCTGTGCTTGCTACCTTACTGTAACGCCCCGGATCCGATGCGCCAGGTGCCTTCCAGTTATTCGTCGTTGTTGCCATGTCATTTGCTTGCGAGTTGCATTTTTCCATGTCATCATCTGCATTGCATCATCATGTTTTTCAAAACTTGCATCCGTTCGGGTCCTCCCAGTTCTCTCCATTGTCCGTTCTGAGCCCAGACACACCCGTACGCGCCCGCGGCACCTCCGAAACATTATTTTATAAGTGGCACAAAAATGTTCTCGGAATGGGATAAAAGTTGGCGTGCGGTCTTATTATAGTGTAGGTAGACCGCCTGTCAAGTTTCGTCGCATTCGGAGCTCGTTTGATAGCCCAACCGTTAAACATATGGCCGCGATATAGCCGGTATATTCGTCAGACGTTTTGGTCTCTGAAACTGCCGCCGGGCCGCTCTGCTTCTCTCTCTTCTCAGCCCAAGGCCTCTACACAGCCCACTAACCCCTCCTAGGCCCAACCAACCCTCCCTCTCGATCGGATCCATCGGATCGCGATCGGATGCTCCGAAACGCTCCAAAATCCCCCCTAACCTAGCCTTTTGCTATATATGGACACCCCCTTATCCATTTTGGGCAGCCTAACACCTCCACCTACCTCTAGACAAACCCTCATCCTAGGAATCCGCGCCAAACCTCCCCTTCACCGCCACTTGGCGTCGGCCAAGCGGCTAGCCGCCACCGCGCCGCCGCCTTGCAGCCATCCAGGGGCTGCCACGTCGCCTCCCCGCCGCCAGGCTCCCACCTCCACCACGCCAGGCCCGCCAGGCCCATCCGTGGCCCGCCCTGGGCTGGATCTGGGCCCGAGCCGCGCTGCTCCTCCCCGAGCCCCCGCTCGATCTGGATCAGCAGGTCCCGAGCGCTCCCTCGTCCCCTGCCGCCGCCGGAGCTCCTCCCACCGGCGACCGAAACCAGCAGGCCGGCCTCGTCCCTCTCCCGTCCCTTTCTCTCCTCTGCTCTCACTCTCCCTCACGAGCTCTCTCTCTTCATGAACCTCGCAGGAACACCATGGCCGCCCCGATCTACGCGCTCGCGCCGCCCCAAGCCGCCCCATCGCCGGGAATGGGTTGCCCCGCGCCCGATCTACCCATTCACGGCCTCCCTGACCCTCGCCGAAGTCCCACGTCGCCCCACCATCGCCGTTGACTTCCGCCGGAGTGCTTCTGTACGAGAGAAGGAGCCAACCCCGACCTTCCAGTTTTTTTTCGCGGGGTAAAATTCTGCCAAGTCCCAGATTTTCAGCATTCTGGTGCCCTGTTCAACATGCCATAACTCTCTGACCGTAGATCCGTTTTGCATGAGTAATATATCAAAATGTTCATCATGAGATTATCTTCATTTCATTCTATTATTCCATGCTTGTTGGAGTTCATCTTTATGCCCTTATCATCGTTGCAAGACTGCTATATGATGTTGTTCTGCTGTAGTTTAACAGAACTTGCTCAATTGTCTTTTTTGTATCTTTTTGTGTGATTTTCTTTTGAGCATGATGTATACATATGTTATGAGCTAGAACATGCCTTATTTGCTGTGGTGAAATCCACTCTTCATGATATGCCATTTGTAGGTTGTTACAAGCTTGCAAAGTAGCCTCCGTGATGTTGCTGATTTCTGTGACTTGGTCATTTCTGCTAAGTCTGTAGCTGTAGCATTGTGATGCCTAGTAAACCTGCTATCACCATGAGTTCTATGCGTAATCTGGAGATGTTCACTAAGGGTTTTTTGTTATACATATTATGATGTATCCATCCATGCCCTTCGTTGAATTTATAGCCTGATGTACCTTGTTGCAAACTTGCTCTCAAATTGATTAATAATGTTGCTGTCAGCCTGTTAACATGAAGTTCAGTTTTGACATGTGTTTTGCTAGTGATCCATGAACCCTATGAACTTTCTCTTGCCATGGTTAGCTTCATAATTATGCCATCTTACTGTTGGATGCCTTCACATGCCCTTAAATGCTTTGTGATGAGTGATTTGAGCTCGCAAACATGCCTTCATAATTCTGTTTAAGCCATGCTCAGTTTTCTACCAAGTATGAATCTGTTTATGAAACTTGCTATGTTTACATGGGTGCCATCATATCGTCTGTCTTTTTGGCTCGTGATCAGTAAGGGACTTTTGTTATATGCAATTAGTATATTCATGTCATGCCTTTCTTTGCTATTTATGTTCCTGTAGCATGTTGTTTGATAGCTCTAAACTTAGAAACCTGATGTTATTTCTGTCATGTCTAGTGAAATTCTGCAAATCTGTGAAACTGTTATTATTTACAATCTTGCCATGTCCTTTTGAGCATGTTCTATTAATTTCTGGGGATATCTCAGTGTTCATTTTTTGTCATTCTTTACCTGTACATCATGTCCATGCATTTTTCTCTCATGTTAGGATGCTGTAGCATATTGTTTTGATGCGTGCAAAATGCCTAGTTGCTGTTTTTGACAGATTGTTGTTATATCTTGTTTGGAGTGTATGTGTTGCACCGTTGCTCCGCTTTGAGTGTGCTCTACATGAAACTTGCTTAGTTTTGCATGTAGTTTCATGTTACCTTGTTGCATCCATATTTTGAGTGTGTTTGCTTGAGGTTTGAATGCATTTTGCATCAATGCCAGGTTTAACTTGTTTTGCTCGTATCTTCTAGGCCGTAGCTCCGAATTAAATAAACTTTATATGTAACTTGACTAGAATTTCGTGTAGATCATCTTGGTGCATTTTAACTTGCTGTTTAACAACTTGAACATAAGGTTATTCAGTTCTGGACCAATTTAGAAATTTGCATATGAGGACTTACCGGAATTGTTATATGTTGTTTCCGGCCTCATATAAACTTGCTTTGATGTGTTGCTCTTGTATGCATCATATCTTGCCATGAGTAGCTGCATATATCTTTGTCATGCATCATACTTGGTTGAGCATCATGCCTTGTTATGTGTTGTGTGTTTACCATGTTGTTTGATTCTTTCCGGTTGTGTTTCTTCTCGATAGTTCATCTTTCGTTGCGTTCGTGAGGATCCGTTCGACTACGCTTGGTTCGTCATCGTGGCTTCATCTTCTTCATGGACTCATTCTTCTTCCTAGCGGGATTTCAGGCAAGATGACCGTCACCTTGGATCTCATTACTATCATTGCTATGCTAGTTGCTTCGTTCTATCGCTATGTTGCACCACCTATCACTTGCTCTTCAAGCCTCCCAAATTTCCATGAAACCACCTCTAACCTTTGTCACCGTTCCTAGCAAACCATTGTTTGGCTATGTTACCGCTTTTTGCTCAGCCCCTCTTATAGCGTTGTTAGTTGCAGGTGAAGATGAAGATTGCTCCATGTTTGGATTATGTTTATGTTGGGATATCACAATATCTCTTATATTATTAATGCATCTATATACTTGGTAAAGGGTGGAAGGCTAGGCCTTATGCCTGGTGTTTTGTTCGACTCTTGCCGCCCTAGTTTCCATCATATCGGTATTATGTTCCCAGATTTTGCGTCCCTAACGCGGTTGGGTGTTATGGGAACCCATTAACAGTTAGCCTTGAATAAAACTCCTCCAGCAAGGCCCAACATTGGTTTTACCATTTGCCTCACCTAAGCCTTTTTCCCTTGGGTTTCCGGAGCCCGAGGGTCATCTTTATTTTAGCCCCCCCTGGGCCAGTGCTCCTCTGAGTGCTGGTCCGAACTGAGTAGACTGCGGGGCCACCTTGGGGAAACTTGAGGATTGGTTTTACTCGTAGGATGTCTCATCCGGATGTGCCCTGAGAACGAGATATGTGCAGCTCCTATCGGGATTTGTCGGCACATTCGGGCGGTCTTGCTGGTCTTGTTTTACCATTGTCGAAATGTCTTGTAAACTGGGATTCCGAGACTGATCGGGTCTTCCCGGGAGAAGGAATATCCTTCGTTGATCGTGAGAGCTTATAATGTGCTAAGTTGGGACACCCTTGCAGGGTATAAACTTTCGAGAGCCGTGCCCGCGGTTATGTGGCAGATGGGAATTTGTTAATACCCGGTTGTAGAGAACTTGACACTTGACTTAAATAAAACGCATCAACCGCGTGTGTAGCCGTGATGGTCTCTTCTCGGCGGAGTCCGGGAAGTGAACACGGTTTCTGGGTTATGTTTGACGTAAGTAGGAGTTCAGGATCACTTCTTGATCATTGCTAGCTTCACGACCGTTCCGTTGCTCCTGTTCTCGCTCTTATTTGCGTATGTCAGCCACCATACATGCTTAGTCGCTGCTGCAACCTCACCACTTTACCCCTTCTGTCGTGGAATTGTCACGGCATATGTCCTCGAGCTAGGACTTAGTCGTGGAGCCATCGCTACTAGGAAGCTTGAAGGGGTTAAGCGGGACAAGGAACACGAGGGTTTATACTGGTTCGGCCCCTTACGGTGAAGGTAAAAGCCTACGTCCAGTTTGCGGTGGTGTTGATTAGGGTTTCGATGACCAGGGAGCTTAACTGCTATGCCTGGCTCTCGACGAGATTGTTCTTGTCCCTAAACCGCTGCCGGGTCGTCCCTTTATATAGGGAGGCTGACGCCTTGCAGCTCTCAGAGTCCCGGCCGGCTCATAAGAGTGTCCGGCTCGGACTCTTAACTATTCTTGCCTTACACTACAAGTTCTACCATAATAATGATTGTAACTACAGGCCTTAAGCCATATCCGGGTCTTAAGCCCATCTTCGGCCCACCGTCTTTAAGCTTGGCGTCGGGCTTCTGGCAATGACCATTAGAGTAACCCGGCCCCTCCTGGCGGGTGACTCTAAGGTCTATATCCTCAACATTAGGCCCCAGATTGATTTGAGCCGGCTCATGTCAATCTTCAATCCTTTCGACAGAAGATCGCCGGCTTACAATTGTGTGAAGGCCATAACCCGGCGTGACGTCATCTTCTGGACTCCGGATAATCCGCCATGACGTCATCTTCCATTAAGCCCGTTTTTTACCCCGCCAGATCCGCAACGGATCTTTCCCTTTACTGTCATCCCAAAAATCGAGGCGTTTCGTGGGGAGATAACCACGCCGTGGTCTCCTTGATTCTCGCGCCCACTTATGAGCTCACCCTTATAAATAGGCCGGCCCGAGGGGCCTTCAGCCACGCTTCTTCCTCCTCGCGCCACTGTTCCTCTGCTCGAGCTCGAACTCCGCCGCCGCCGCCGCGCCCCCGGTCTTCATCAACCTTGGCCGCTGTATCACCCTGACTTGGTCCAGACAAACGGCGGCCATCTCCGCATCTCTCCTGCACCAGTAAGTCCTCGATACTCCATTGGGCTGATCCACATTAGGGTTCCGTAGTTCATCCTCTGTTCTTCGTAGTTCGTTGCGGCCCTTGGTAGATTTGGTTTTTACTGCCCTTTTTTTATCTTAGCTCTGTATAGAATCACTGCGGTAGATGTTTAAGACCCATTTCACATGCAAATAGACCTCTTTTCACTGCATAAGAGCCTTGTTTGAGCTCAAGAACTTCCTCGCATCTGTCTCTAGGTCTAGAAACTTTTCTTTTGCCCGACCATTTTGATCCAAAATAGTTACTGCAATGTGTGAAACCTGGTTTACCACACTTAGTAAAAAACTGCAATTATTGAATCACGGCGGTTTATGTTTCCGGTTTAGAGAAACCACGCGTCGTAGAACCTTCCGGCTTAAAGAAAACCATGCGCCATAAAATTTTCCGGCTCAGCTGTGATAAGGCCGTAGACAATCAAATTACTCTCAATCCCTCGGCGGCTTAAATAACCCGATGCACTTAGGTGTATACCATTAGTCCCCTTCATAAGCCGCCACTTTGACATTGAACTGTAGATTTCCTCGGGTTTATAATTAATCCGGACGTTTTCCTTTTATCATAGACTGCCGACTTTCACCATGCCTCCCAAAGCTCCTAAAGCCTCCATCACTTGCAACTGGATGAGGTCCAACGTCACCAATGAGACCCTAGCAGATTTTGTCAAGTCTGGATATCTGCCCAAGAAGGACGTCATGTCCTACCGTGCCCCTGACCCGTCAGAAGAGAGACCACAGCCAAAGGACGGGGAGGTAGTGATTTTTGCGGATCATATGAGCCGGGGCTTCGCACCGCCCGGCTCAAAGTTTTTCAGAGATGTTCTGAATTTCTTCGATCTGCGGCCTCAGGACATAGGACCCAACTCAGTGTCCAATATCTGCAATTTCCAAGTGTTCTGCGAGGTTTACCTTGGAGAAGAACCTAGTCTGCTGCTCTTCAGAGAGCTTTTTTACTTGAACCGTCAGAATGAGTGCGCCAATGGGCCAAGTCTGGAGTTAGGTGGCATCTCCATCCAGCGGCAAAGGGACTGCCTTTTCCCATACGCAGAGCCGCCAAGCCACCCCAAAGATTGGAATCTGACGTGGTTCTACTGCCAAGACACGTCGCCGGCTGATGAAAGTCCGTTTCCCGGCTTTCGCCCCTCTCGTCTGGAGTCAACACACCCACTGTCTGACAAACTGACGCAAGCGGAGCGCCAGCCTCTGCTCCCCACCATAAACAAGATCAAGGCTCTTTTGGGGAATGGTCTCAACGGAATCGATCTGGTCCGGGTCTGGATCTCCTGGCGGGTGATCCCATTAAGCCGCCGCCCCGGCTTAATGTGCGAGTACACGGGACGAAAGGATGACCCCCAGAGACACAGCCGCAACGATCTTCCGGAAGATGTTGCAGAGGAGATGACCAAGGCTCTCTTGAACGAGAGCCTAGCAGACTGCGGGAGGACCGGGTTAGCCCCCTTCTGCAAGACCAACCCAGCCCCAGCGGTAAGCCACTGATTTAAACATTTTATCTTTGTCCACAGATAACCTTCATCTGAATCTTTAAGAAATCATCATTGTATTTTTCAGGCTGACGACAAGTTCTGGCGGGTCAAGTATGACCATGACGCGGCCAAGAAGGCCAGAAAGGCGAAGAAAGCCGCCAAGAAAGCCGCTCCCCGTAAGAAGGGAAGTAGGCCCACTGCTTCGGAGCTGTTGCAGCTAAGTGACAGCTCCGAGTCTGAGGTAATTCCTAAACCTGTAAGCTCTTGTTATACTTGTTGTTTATTTCTGTCCGCCTTATCAATGCTGTTTATCAACAGGAGGACACCGGAGCCAGTAACCCGGTGGTTGAAGAGGTAACAATACTTTCCTCCGACTCGGAGCCCTTGCCAAGGCTGAAAACCCGAAGAGTAACCCGGAAAGTAAGCTTTTCCCATCCTTTAGCTTACCAAGATCCTCAATTTATTTTGAAGCGACAGGTTCATGAGAGCCGGCGGCATACCCGGACCAACAAGGACACTGACCTCTCCTTCGGGTTACCTGATGCATCAAGGAAACGCCGGACCGAGGTGATCGCAAAATTGTACCCTTTTCATCCTTTTGCAGGTGTTATACGCCAACCGCTTAATTCTTCTGACTCAAATTATCAGGAGACTTCCCCTTCTTCCGGCGATTCTATGCAGTCGAATCTGCCGGCTTTCAAGACCATGCCCGGGTAATGATAATCATCTCATGTTGTTCTGATCTTTACCCATACTTTTTGTACTAACCTTTGTTGTTCTTTCAGTGCCCAGGCAAAGCTCACCAAGAGGGCGAAGAAAACAAGTCGGCCGGAGAGCCGGATTTGCCTGAACCGGAGGTGGCGGTTCAAGAACCACCAGCTGCCTCCGCCCCCGAAGCCACCGCTCCAATCGACAAGGCACCTGTAGAAGCTTCTGCTGACCCGGAGGCCTCCGGCTCGGCTCAGCCAGCAAATGACCCGGACGTGGAAATCACCCGGACAGAATTTGTTGAGCCGGGGAGGCCTACGGCACTGGCCAAGTGCTCTGCCAAGGGGGAATTACTGCAGCCCCGCCGGGTCAGTCTGGATCTAACTGACTATGCCAACCTGAGCATCGGAGAGCTCGTCTCCGGCTATGTCAGCCAAGTGCACAAGAGCCGGGACGCAGAGGTTGCCATGGTGACCCAGATCCAGCAGAAATCTGAGGTATTATCCTTCTGTCCTCTTACTTACTGCATAGTTACCTTTACCATGCTAGCCCCCAAGTCGACGACTTATGATTGAATATGTTGTAGACTTAGATTCCGACTTGCTTCCATGAACCGGTAATTTGTAGATAGGAACAATCGATACACATTAGCCCCCAAGTGCCAAGTGTCTTTGCTTGGAAAACACTTGGGACTTATCTTCCGGCTTACTCGCATGAACCGGAAATTGGTAAATAGAAAAGTTGAACATGCATTAGCCCCCAAGTGCCAAGTGTCTTTGCTTGGAAAACACTTGGGACTTTAAAGTTGTATAGTAACTGCTCATGCCATAACCCGGACATTTATACAGGCTGCTGGCAAGAAGCTTGAGGCTGACCTCGCTGATCTCAAGAACCGGCTGAAGATGCAAGAGATGGAGACCCGGAAGGCAAATGCCAAGTTCATGTCCAGCATCGCCGCGCAAGAGAAGCTGAAGACGGAGTTTGACGCTGAGCGGAAGGCGTGGGCCGAAGAAAAGGCCGCATTGGTGAACCGGGCTGAACAGGCGGAGAAGGCTCTCTCCGAGAAGACCGCCGAGCTCTCCGGCCTAAAGCGCCAAGTGCCTCAAATGGTTGCTGCAATCTTCGGTAAGTCATCCGCCGGCTTTCATCCAGTTTAAAATTTTGATGCCTCATAACTCACCCTTGTCGGCGGCTTATCCTGTTCTATGAAATAGGTTCCAGAAGTGCCAACCTCAACCAGAGTGTGGTAATCAAGCTAAAGGCCATGTACACCCTGGTGGAGCAACTCTACACCGGCTCACAGCGTGCCTTAGCCGTGGTGGCCTTATCCAATGAGGTGCCGACTCACCTGGCGGAGGTTCTTCGCTGGCTCGCCGTTCTGCCTCAACGTATCCAAGAACTGCGACGGGCCTCTGCAAGATCTGGAGCAATCGCCGCGCTGAGCCGGGCCAAAGCTTTCTTGCCGGAGTTAGACCCGGCAGACATCGCCCTCGGCTATCCAAGTCTGAAGGAAGACGGCACGGCTTTCGACCAAAAAGACTTCGCCGCCTGCGTGAAGATCGTGCGCCCGGTGGCAACTCTTATTGGAAACGATACAGATCTGACCAAGTACCAGCCGGGTTATAATGCGGAAAATCAGAGGATCCCGACCCCTCACTATGAAGCCCTGAGTTTAATCCCGCCGGCTCGTCAGCACACCTTCGCCCCGGAGATTGACCCGGCCGGGTTAATTGACGAGGAAGCCCAATTTGAAGCGCTGAGCGGCATCGACTGGAAGTCGTCGACCTTCCAGACCTTGGGAACAGCCGGAGGAGAAGAAAGAGATGAGCCGGAGACTTCCACCCAGCAAGCGTCTTAACTTCTGCAGCCGGCTTACCAAACAATGCTCCACCCTTTTGGACTCGATGAGTCTTGTAATAGAGTAGGTGCAACACTTTATCTTTGCCGTGCCATCGTGCACGTATTGAATGCTGAAGTCTATTGAAGTTGTCTCTTGATATTTCTCCGGGTCATTCATTCTCCTTAGTCTCAAATAATTGCCTTGAACTATCCTGCATAAAAAGACAAATCGCAAGTCTCTAGGCGGCTTACCGCGCTGAGAATCATAGGTTTTAGATATATAACCCGGATATGAATCAAAAAAGATTGATCCTTAATCATGTCCTTAATATAGCCGTGATAACACACTTAGCGGCCTGCAAGCATATTTCCGGTTTAGATAACCCAGGTAATAAGGTTGGTACCTCAACTCCGGTGTACCTGTCTTAATGACACCCATTGTGTTCAACTAACACTGAAAATCAAAATTTAAACCGGCCAAGCGAGACCCGGCCATACACACTTTGAAATGATCAGAAGAACTCTTCAATGAAGCAGAAGAACTTAGGGGCTTCCGGTTCGAATACAACCAGAGACCCGGCCCAAAGGGGTTAAGCTAAGATTCGGATACGATCATATAGCCCCCAGTGGGTGTGGCAATGCCAATCAAGAGGGTACCGACAGCTATGTTCTCTTTGGTTCGAATACGACCCATGTTTGAACAGGAAGCCCCCGAGTGATTTTAAGAATTGTTTAACGACGCTGATTCGAATACGATCCACGTCGGTTCTCAAAGGGGTTAAACTATGATTCAAATATGATCAAAGAAAACCTCCCAATGAGCTCGGCACTTTGCCAATCAAATGGGTATCGACAGCTATGTTCTCTTTGGTTCGAATACGACCCATGTTTGAACAGGAAGCCCCCAAGTGACCTTATTACCTGCGGCTAGATTCGAATACGATCATAAGCCGGATCCTCCTTCAAGTTATCATGTTAATCTTGCAAAGAAAACAAACACGTGCACATTTGGAGGAGAAAAAGGACAGAGGTCCTGCTTTATTGCTTATCATAATATATACATGGCTGAGAGAAATATGTACATTATGAGAGCCGGTGGCTCAAGTGTAGTAAGGCCGAAGCTGAGCTATGTTCCACGGCCGACGGGTCTCTTCCTCTGACTTACGTGAATCTTTGTGCTCCCGAATGTCAATGAGGTAATACGACCCGTTGTGCAAGTTCTTGCTGACCACAAAGGGCCCTTCCCAAGGCGGGGATAGCTTGTGCGCATCAGTTTGATCTTGGATGAGCCGGAGCACGAGATCCCCTTCCTGGAAGACCCGGGATTTAACCCGGCGGCTATGATAACGGCGCAGGTCTTGTTGGTAAATCGCTGAACGGGCTGCTGCCACATCACGCTGTTCGTCCAACAAGTCAAGAGCATCTTGGCGCGCCTGTTCATTATCCGCCTCAACGTAAGCCGCCACTCGAGGTGAGTCATGACGGATGTCACTCGGGAGGACTGCTTCTGCCCCATAAACCATGAAAAAAGGTGTAAAACCTGTAGACCTGTTAGGAGTAGTGTTGATGCTCCATAACACGGAGGGCAACTCCTCCACCCAACAACCCGGCGTCCGTTGCAAAGGGACCAAAAGCCGGGGCTTGATGCCCTTCAGAATCTCCTGATTAGCTCTCTCAGCTTGACCATTGGATTGAGGATGAGCCACTGAGGAAACATCAAGTCGGATATGCTCTCGTTGACAGAACTCTTCCATGGCACCTTTGGAGAGATTGGTGCCATTGTCAGTGATAATGTTGTGCGGAAAACCAAAGCGAAAGATCACCTTTTTCATAAACTGAACCGCCGTGGCTGCATCGCACTTGCTAACTGGCTCCGCTTCAACCCACTTGGTAAACTTGTCAACTGCCACCAAAAGGTGGGTCTTCTTATCCTTGGACCTTTTGAAAGGCCCAACCATATCAAGCCCCCAGACCGCAAAGGGCCAAGCAATTGGGATCATCCTCAGCTCTTGAGCCGGTACATGAGCCCGTCGCGAGAACCTCTGGCAACCATCACACTTACTGACCAAGTCCTCTGCATCAGCATGAGCTGTCAACCAATAAAAACCATGACGAAAAGCCTTGGCCACAAGAGACTTTGAGCCGGCGTGATGGCCACAATCCCCTTCATGGATCTCACGCAAGATCTCTTGACCTTCCTCAGGGGAAACACAACGCTAAAACGCTCCCGTAACACTGCGGTGATGCAACTCGCCATTGATAACAATCATTGACTTAGCCCGCCGGGTTATTTGCCTGGCCAAAGTTTCGTCCTCGGGCAACTCGCCCCGGGTCATGTAAGCCAGATAGGGCATTGTCCAGTCCGGTATGATACGGAGCGCCGCCACCAGTCGTGCCTCTGGGTCAGGGACAGCCAAGTCTTCCTCTGTAGGCAACTTAACAAAAGGGCTATACAGGACGTCCAGGAAAGTGTTGGGCGGCACCGGTTTTCGCTGAGAGCCCAGCCGGCTTAAAGCATCAGCTGCCTCATTCTTCCTGCGATCGATGTGTTCCACTTGGTATCCCTAAAAGTGCCCAGCAATGGCATCAACTTCGCGGCGATAAGCCGCCATGAGAGGGTCCTTGGAATCCCACTTTCCTGATACTTGTTGAGCCACCAAGTCTGAGTCGCCGAAGCACCTTACCCGGCTTAAGCTCATCTCTTTAGCCAGCCGAAGACCATGGAGCAAGGCCTCGTACTCAGCCGCGTTGTTAGTGCAAGGAAACAGCAGCTGTAGCACATAATGGAATTTTTCACCTTTAGGGGAAGCCAACTCGACTCCAGCCCCCGAGCCCTCCAACTGCCTGGACCCATCAAAGTGAATAGTCCAATATGTGTTATCCGGCTTCTGCTCGGGCACTTGTGACTCTGTCCAGTCATTGATGAAATCCACCAGGGCCTGAGATTTAACAGCAGTTCGTGGCACGTACTTGAGACCATGAGGTCCAAGCTCTATAGCCCACTTGGCCACTCTCCCTGTGGCCTCTCTGTTTTGAATGATATCACCAAGAGGGGCAGAACTGACCACAGTGATGGGACGACCCTGAAAATAATGCTTAAGTTTCCGGCTCGCCATGAACACACCATACACAAGCTTCTGCCAATGCGGATACCGCTGCTTGGACTCAATGAGCACTTCACTGACATAATAAACCGGCCGCTGAACCGGATGCTCCTTACCCTCCTCCTTGCGCTCCACCACCATAGCCACACTGACGGCTCGTGTGTTCGCCGCCACATATAATAATAAGGGCTCCTTATCAACCGGAGCAGCAAAGACTGGAGGCTCTGCCAGCTGTTTCTTCAAATCCTCAAAGGCAGTATTAGCTGCATCGTTCCAGACAAAGCTATCAGTTTTCTTCATCAACTGGTATAATGGCATGGCCTTCTCACCCAAACGGCTTATAAACCGGCTTAAAGCAGCGATGCGACCCGCCAAACACTGAACATCATTTATACACGCCGGCTTAGCCAGGGAGGTGATGGCCTTGATCTTCTCTGGGTTAGCTTCAATGCCTCTGTCAGAAACCAAAAAACCCAAGAGTTTGCCTGCAGGAACACCAAAGACACACTTGGCCGGGTTAAGCATCATCTTGTAGACCCGAAGATTATTAAAGGTTTCTCTCAAATCATCTATCAGGGTTTCCTCCTTTATGGATTTAACCACAATATCATCCACATAAGCATGAACATTGCGCCCGATCTCTTTATGAAGGCAGTTCTGCATGCAACGCTGATAAGTCGCCTGTGCACACTTGAGTCCAAAGGGCATGGACACATAGCAGAAGGCTCCAAAGGGAGTGATGAGCGCCGTCTTCTCCTGGTCCTTAACTGCCATCTTAATCTGATGATATCCAGAATAAGCGTCCAGGAAACTTAAACGCGCACAACCGGCCGTAGCATCAATAATTTGATCAATACGGGGAAGGGCAAAAGGATCAGCCGGACACGCTTTGTTCAAGTCCGTGTAGTCTACACACATCCGCCAAGTGTCGTTCTTCTTGAGTACGAGCACCGGGTTAGCTAACCACTCTGGGTGAAAGACTTCAACAATAAACCTGGCCGCCAAGAGCCGGGCCACCTCTTCACCAATAGCTTTCCGCCTCTCTTCATTAAACCGCCGAAGGAACTGCCTGACCGGCTTAAATTTCGGATCAACATTGAGAGTGTGCTCAGCGAGTTCCCTAGGTACACCTGGCATGTCAGAAGGTTTCCACGCGAAGATGTCCCTATTCTCACGGATGAACTCGATGAGCGTGCCTTCCTATTTTGGATCCAGATTTGCACTGATGCTAAACTGCTGAGATGAATCTCCTGGAACAAAATCAACAAGTTTAGTTTCATCAGCCGACTTAAATTTCATCGCCGGCTCATTTTCCGTAGTCGGCTTTTTCAGAGAGGTCATATCTGTTGGGTCAACATTGTCTTTGTAAAACTTCAACTCCTCTGTTGCACAAACAGATTCTGCATAAGCTGCATCGCCTTCCTCACATTCCAAGGCCACCTTCCGGCTGCCGTGAACCGTAATGGTCCCATTGTGACCTGGCATCTTGAGCTGTAAGTACACATAACACAGCTGTGCCATGAACTTGGCGTAAGCCGGCCGTCCAAATATAGCATGGTATGGGCTTCTTATCTTGACCACCTCAAAGGTCAATTTCTCCACCCTGTAGTTGTTCTCATCTCCAAAGGCCACTTCCAATTCATTCTTGCCGACTGGATAAGCCGACTTACCAGGTACCACACCGTGGAAAATAGTGTTGGACTGGCTGAGGTTTTTATCAATCAACCCCATACGACGGAAAGTCTCATAATAGAGGATGTTGATGCTGCTGCCTCCATCCATGAGCACCTTAGTGAACTTATATCCTCCCACCTGAGGGGCCACCACTAGGGCCAAGTGACCCGGATTATCCACCCGTGGAGGGTGATCCTCCCTACTCCACACTATAGGCTGCTCAGACCACCGCAAGTAGCGTGGAACCGCCGGCTCAACAGCATTCACAGCCCTCTTATGAAGCTTCTGATCTCTCTTACATAGACTGGTGGTAAACACATGATATTGTCCACCGCTAAGCTGCTTTGGATTGGTCTGATAACCCCCCTGCTGCTGTTGATGACCCTGGCCGGACTGTTGATGAAAGCCCCCTTGACCGTTCTGAGGACCAGGATTTGAGCCGCCGCCCGGGCCATGAAAGCCGCCGGCGCCTGAGCCGCCGCCCGGGCCATTGTAGTTCTTAAAGGCCTTCATGATTGCACAATCCTTCCATAGATGAGTCGCTGGCTTCTCTCTAGAGCCATGCCTTGGACAAGGCTCATTCAACAGCTGCTCCAGTGTCGGTCCTGACCCGCCACCTCGGGGAGGGGGCCTCCCCTTGCGTCACTGGTTATTACCTTGTGCGCTGGCGTTGGCTACAAACTCTAGGCTGCCATCAGCCTTGCGCTTGCCTCCTCCTTGGTTCCCCGGGTTATGCTGAGGACCCTTGCCATTGCCATTCTTCTTTCCCTTCCCTGCCCTTTCATCATCTGAAGGGGGATCCTTGGTACCATCAGAATCGGCGTACTTGACAAGAGCCGCCATTAGTGTACCCATATCACTGCAGTCGTGCTTAAGCCGCCCGAGTTTCATCTTCAGGGGCACAAAACGACAATTCTGCTCCAGCATTAAAACTGCTGAGCCGGCATCCATCTTGTCTGACGAGTGTATGATCTCCTTAACCCGGCGAACCCAATGTGTCGTAGACTCACCCTCCTGCTGCTTACAGTTAGTCAAATCCACAATTGACATAGACTGCTTACAGGTATCTTTGAAGTTTTGGATGAACCGGGCTTTCAGCTCAGCCCAAGACCCGATGGAATTCGGTGGTAGCCCTTTTAACCAAGTGCGGGCAGTCCCATCCAACATCATGGTGAAGTACTTGGCCATTGCCGCCTCACTGACCTCCATTAGTTCCATGGCCATCTCATAACTCTCGATCCAGGCTGCGGGTTGTAAGTCAGCCGTGTAGTTGGGCACCTTCCTAGGGCCTTTGAAGTCCTTGGGTAAACGTTCATTGCGGATAGCTGGCACTAAATAGGGGACACCTCCCGTCCTGGTAGGGATACCCACGTCGACGGAAGTCGTCGGATAAGCCGGGGGGGTCTGGTAAGCCGTCAATTGAGGCACCTGCTCCGCCTCTTGCCGTGCTCTATCTTGGTCTGCTGCGTGACAGGCTCTGTTATAAGCCAGGCCATGGCCACGGAGCGGGTCATGGCATCGGACGTTGCTTGAGCCGGTCGCTGAGACCATGTGCCTGCTGTAACTCGGGTTCCGGCCCGGACGAGGGGTCGAGTGGATCCTATCCCGGCTGTAGGAGTACGCCTCTTGCTGCGCCAGTGCCGTCTGAAGGAGTTCCCTGACCCGGCGGGTTTCAATAGCCGTCGGAGAGTCGCCATCAACTGGGAGAGCCGCCAGCCGTGCTGCCGCAGCGACCATGTTCTCCAGCGGGTTATTATAATGACCCGGGGGTGTTGGCACATACTGATGCGGGGCAGGGGGGCACCTGGGGAGGCCCCATCACTCGTGGCTGAATAGGGGGCCCAGACCCGGGCGCTATGACCCCTGGCGGGTTACTAGACCCTGCACCTGGCGTGTTGAAGAGGTTGCGTGGATCGTAAACCGGCGGGAGCCGAGATTGGGTCTTTTGATGCCTCCTCCTCATGACCTCATTGGACGCGTTCTGATCCATCGTGAGTTGGAAGGACTGCGCCTGGATCAACTGAGTTTGGGCATCGAGAGCCGCCCTCTCCGCAGCCATCCTAATCCCTTCCGCTGCAAGGTCCTCCTTAGCTTTCACTAGATCCAATTTTAACTGTGCCACCTCCGCATCATGCTGAGCTTGATCCGCCGGGTCAACCATGGCGGTTAACAGGGCCGTCGTCTTGTCCGTGAGATCCATCAGTACCTGAGCCGGAGAAGGCACCGGGTTTCTCGCTCCAGCAGTGGGGTTCTGAACAGGCTGTGCACCGGCCATAAAGATTCCCACCTGGCTTGGCGGCTCAAATAGGTCCGGAATACTATCACCATCGGAACAACCCATGAGCCTGCCATCTTGAAGTTGATACAACGAGTTTGACTCATCGGTGGCCGACTCGCCGTCAGAGCCGGCGGCCGTCTCATCACCAGATCCAGATCGATCAGAGAGTCCTCCGTGGATACACCACACAAAAGCATGCCTTAAGGCAGGCCGGGCCCGGGCGGGTCGTGCACGCTGAGCCGTCTTGATGGGATCGGCGCAGAGATCCGGCTCAGGACCCGGCTCACCAATCTTGCCAATGAAGACATGAATTCTGCCGAAGGGGACCCGGTACCCGTACTCAATTGAGCCGGCGTCGGGGCCCCAGTTTGCATCGTCGATGTAGAGCTTGCCGCGACGACTCTTGGTCATCCGGCCCACAGCGTATCCCTTGAGCCCTTCGAAGCTGCCCTTCAAGAACTCAAATCCACCGTGCGCTGGCCCCACGGTGGGCGCCAACTGTCGTGGAATTGTCATGGCAGATGTCCTCGAGCTAGGACTTAGTCGTGGAGCCATCCCTACTAGGAAGCTTGAAGGGGTTAAGCGGGACAAGGAACACGAGGGTTTATACTGGTTCGGCCCCTTACGATGAAGGTAAAAGCCTACGTCCAGTTTGCGGTGGTATTGATTAGGGTTTTGATGACCAGGGAGCTTAACTGCTATGCCTGGCTCTCGACGAGATTGTTCTTGTCCCTAAACCGCTGCCGGGTCGTCCCTTTATATAGGGAGGCTGACGCCCTGCAGCTCTCAGAGTCCCGGCCGGCTCATAAGAGTGTCCGGCTCGGACTCTTAACTATTCTTGCCTTACACTACAAGTTCTACCATAATAATGATTGTAACTACGGGCCTTAAGCCATATCCGGGTCTTAAGCCCATCTTCGGCCCACCGTCTTTAAGCTTGGCGTCGGGCTTCTAGCAATGACCATTAGAGTAACCCGGCCCCTCCTGGCGGGTGACTCTAAGGTCTATATCCTCAACACCTTCCTTACCCATTAAGCTTTGCTAGTCTTGATACCCATGGTAATGGGATTGCTGAGTCCTCGTGGCTCACAGATTACTACAACACCAGTTGCAGGTACAGGTTTTGCGATGATCATGATGCGAGAGCGATGTTACTTGTTTTGGCGTTCTTCTTCTGCTTCTTCTTTGATCAGGGGATAGGTTCCAGGTCGGCAGCCTGGGCTAGCAGGGTGGATGTCATTTGAGCTTCTGTTTGTGTTTCATCCGTAGTCGGATGTTGCTCTTATGTATGATGTTGTTGTATTCATGTGGCATTGTATGCCTCTTGTATGTATCCCCAACTATTATGTAATGGTATGATGTAATGATATCCACCTTGCAAAAGTGTTTCAATATGCGGGTCTATCCTTGGTGGGACCTTCGAGTCTCTTTAGGATAGGGTCGCATATTGGGCGTGACAAGTTGGTATCAGAGCCTCGACCGACCATAGGAGCCCCCTTGATTGATCGTGTAGTTGGCCGATGTCAAATCTAGAAGAAAACTTTTTCGGAGTCTAGTTATATCGGAGAGTAGGATTTCTTTTTACTCCTCAGCCCCTTCGTCGCTCTGGTGAGAAATCTTGACGTAGGTGTTTTGAATTACTTCTCTTCCCCTTAAAACTTTCTTTAGGATCACGTAGTTGGTTTTCCGATCGGTGGTTCTCAGCTCTTTTGATCCGGTGCATTTCTTTTGAAGCTGACTCGAGCCTCTTCATCTTTGCCAAGATCAATCCTCAGTTGTTTTCTTTTCCCACCCGCCCACCCTTTTTCTTCTCGGAGCCGGAGCCCGTAATCTTGTATCCATCCTACTCGTGTGAAGCATTTGCAATCTTTCAACCGATGTTTTCCTCTTGAAGTTATTCATAGGGTTTTTCCCCTTCCAAGTTGCCTTTGTTTTCCCGACCTCCCACCCTTTTCTTCCCGGAGCTTGAGTCTCTTTCGTGCATCAATTTCATCCATGTGGAACCTCTTCAGTCTTTCGTAAATTATTTCAACCGGTGAATTCTCGTCTCGGTGGACATTCTTCATCTCTTTTTCTTCTCCGGTGGACTCAATTCAAGTTTTTCGGGTTGATCATATCCTTTTCCTCGAAGTGCTTTCTTTGCTCGTTCGCCTCTTGCCATTCAATCGTTCCGGAGTGCAGAAGTCATCTCAGAAGATTCGTGTTTGCATTCAATTAATTCAAGGTTGTCACCTCATTAAAATATTTCAATTGTTCCGGTGCATCATTCATCTGTTCAACATCCCTTTCCAACGGTGTTTTTTTCTCTTTAGTGGGCCCTAGCCCACAGGTTTTTCCCAGGATCTTACCTCACTCTTCTAATTTCCCTGAGTTATTCTCAAATCCTTTTTGAAGTTTGACGTAAGTATGAATTTCATCAGTCAGATCTTTTCCAAGAACAATTTCAAATCATTTTCATTGTTGGCTCAACCTCTTCGCTTGTCATGCTCCCGGAGTATCTCAGTAATTTTCGTGGTGTTTTCCGTCGTCATTTGAAGACCGAAGAAGAGTTTTTCCTCTAAATCTTGTATGTTCTCTCGAAGATTCGTGGTTCAAGCTTCAGATTATCCTCCCGAATTATTCAATTTGTCAGATATTCTTTTCTTAACCATCCGGAGTATGTCCGAAGTTGTTTTCCCGTTTCTTTTTACCGGAGGCCATCGTTCCAGAAGAATTCTTCATCCTCACATTCCAGCTACCGTTCTCCAATTATCCCGGTGCATCTATCAAGTATTCTTTATCAGATCGTTATCTCTTTGTTCTTTTGCATCTAAAATTCCCTCTAGCATATTGGTTCTTCTAATTCTTCCCGGTGATTCATTCTCTTTCATCAGTCATTTTCGAATTCTTACGGTGGTTCGTTCAAGATTCTTTTTCCTTGATAATCATATTAATTCATTCGGGGTTTTTTCAATCCTACTGGTGGTTCATGAAGACTTTCTCAAGTTTTGTCCTATACCCCCCTTAATCCTTTTCAACAAGGATAAGTAGTATGCAAAATTCGTTTGTCATCAATTAAATTTGATGAGGTTAAGCATAGAATAAATCTTATTCTTTTTTCTTCCAAGCGATTAATCCCTTCCTTCTGAGTTTGTTCTTGATGGATAAATTCTAGTTTCAAGTGTTTTCATCTTTTCTTTTCCGGAGTTCAAAATTACTTGGCCATTTCGTCGGAACCTTCATCTAAATCACCGCAAGGCTCATCTTATTCTCTATTCCTTCAATTCTATCTCATCATCCTTTTGTTACCAGAGTTCTCCACGGTGGTTCTTCATTATTTAATTCACTCTTCAAGAGTTCATCAAGATTTTGTTGGTGGAGTTCAAGTATCTTTTCTTCTCGCGTCTCGAAGTGCAAATAATTCTTCATTTTCTTTCGAAGTGGAGTTTTGCATTTTCTTCGTTCTTCTCAGCTTTTCAGACATTTGGTTGTGGTATAATTTCACCTCAAGTTTTGAGATGTTTTTCATAAGTCCACAACAAGCTTATTCTTTTGTTGTTGATTTTCTCAACAACTCCGTTCAACCCTTCCTTCTAAGTTCTTATCATTCCATTCTTTCAATTCTTCCGGAGGCATTGTGTTGTTCATCTCATCAAGTGTCATCCCATCTTGTGAAGTTCATGTCTCCATTCCTTCCATTTTCAGCCGGAGTGCTGCCGAAATTCTTTCATTCTTATTCCTTTTCTATCTTGTTCTAACCGGACTGCTTTCAGAGTCTATCTTGTTTCCATGAGCTTTTGATTCTTGTCATACTCGTCATTCCTCTTTTCTACCCGAGTTCTCTCGACTTTCTTACTCTTCTTTCTTCTGGTCTTACTTCACCTCTTCCTTTTCTCTTCCATCTCGGTCCTAAGATCTCGGGACGAGATCTCTTGTTAGTGGAGGAGTGTTGTAACGCCCCGGATCCGATGCACCAGGTGCCTTCCAGTTATTCGTCGTTGTTGCCATGTCATTTGCTTGCGTGTTGCATTTTGCCATGTCATCACCTGCATTGCATCATCATGTTTTTCAAAATTTGCATCTGTTTAGGTCCTCCCAGTTCTCTCCATTGTCCGTTCTGAGCCCAGACACACCCGTACGCGCCCGCGGCACCTCCGAAACATTATTTTATGAGTGGCACAAAAATGTTCTCGGAATGGGATGAAAGTTGGCGTGCGGTCTAATTATAGTGTAGGTAGACCGCCTGTCAAGTTTCGTCGCATTCGGAGCTCGTTTGATAGCCCAACCGTTAAACATATGGCCGCGATATAGCCGGTATATTCGTCGGACGTTTCGGTCTCTGAAACTGCCGCCGGGCCACTCTGCTTCTCTCTCTTCTCAGCCCAAGGACTCTACACAGCCCACTAACCCCTCCTAGGCCCAACCAACCCTCCCTCTCGACCGGATCCGTCGGATCGCGATCGGATGCTCCGAAACGCTCCAAAATCCCCCCTAACCTAGCCTATCTGCTATATATGGACACCCCCTTATCCATTTTGGGCAGCCTAACCCCTCCACCTACCTCTAGCCAAACCCTCATCCTTGGTATCCGCGCCAGACCTCCCCTTCGCCGCCACTTGGCGCCGGCCAAGCGGCTAGCCGCCACCGCGCCGCCGCCTTGCAGCCATCCAGGGGCTGCCATGTCGCCTCCCCGCTGCCAGGCTCCCACCTCCACTGCGCCAGGCCCGCGAGGCCCATCCGCGGACCGCCCTGGGCTGGATCTGGGCCCGAGCCGCGCTGCTCCTCCCCGAGCCCCCGCTCGATCTGGATCAGCAGGTCCCGAGCGCTCCCTCGTCCCCCGCCACCGCCGGAGCTCCTCCCACCGGCGACCGAAACCAGCAGGTCGGCCTCGTCCCTCTCCCGTCCCTTTCTCTCCTCTGCTCTCGCTCTCCCTCACGAGCTCTCTCTCTTCATGAACCTCGCAGGAACACCATGGCCGCCCCGATCTACGCGCTCGTGCCGCCCCATCGCCGGGAATGGGTTGCCCCGCGCCCGATCTACCCATTCACGGCCTCCCTGACCCTCGCCGGAGTCCCACGTCGCCCCACCATCGCCGTTGACTTCCGCCGGAGTGGTTCTGTACGAGAGAAGGAGCCAACCCCGACCTTCCAGTTTTTTTTCGCGGGGTAAAATTCTGCTAAGTCCCAGATTTTCAGCATTCTGGTGCCCTGTTCAACATACCATAACTCTCTGACCGTAGATCCGTTTTGCATGAGTAATATATCAAAATGTTCATCATGAGATTATCTTTATTTCATTCTATCATTCCAGGTTTGTTGGAGTTCATCTTTATGCCCTTATCATCGTTGCAAGACTGCTATATGATGTTGTTCTGCTGTAGTTTAACAGAACTTGCTTAATTGTCTTTTTTGTATCTTTTTGTGTGATTTTCTTTTGAGCATGATGTATACATATGTTATGAGCTAAAACATGCCTTATTTGCTGTGGTGCAATCCACTCTTCATGATATGCCATTTGTAGGTTGTTACAAGCTTGCAAAGTAGCCTCCGTGATGTTGCTGATTTCTGTGACGGTCATTTCTGCAAAGTCTGTAGCTGTAGCATTGTGATGCCTAGTAAACCTGCTATCACCATGAGTTCTATGCATAATCTGGAGATGTTCACTAAGGGTTTTTTGTTATACATATTATGATGTATCCATCCATGCCCTTGGTTGAATTTATAGCCTTCTGTACCTTGTTGCAAACTTGCTCTCAAATTGCTAAATAATGTTGCTGTCAGCCTGTTAACATGAAGTTCAGTTTTGACATGTGTTTTTCTAGTGATCCATGAACCCTATGAACTTTCTCTTGCCATGCTTAGCTTCATAATTATGCCATCTTACTGTTGGATGCCTTCACATGCCCTTAAATGCTTTGTGATGAGTGATTTGAGCTCGCAAACATGCCTTCATAATTCTGTTTATGCCATGCTCAGTTTTCTACCAAGTATGAATCTGTTTATGAAACTTGCTATGTTTACATGGGTGCCATCATATCGTCTGTCTTTTTGGCTCGTGATCAGTAAGGGACTTTTGTTATATGCAATTAGTATATTCATGTCATGCCTTTCTTTGCTATTTATGTTCCTGTAGCATGTTGTTTGATAGCTCTAAACTTAGAAACCTGATGTTATTTCTGTCATGTCTAGTGAAATTCTGCAAATCTGTGAAACTGTTATTATTTGCAATCTTGCCATGTCCTTTTGAGCATGTTCTATTAATTTCTGGGGATATCTCAGTGTTCATGTTTTGTCATTCTTTACCTGTAAATCATGTCCATGCCTTTTTCTCTTATGTTAGGATGCTGTAGGATATTGTTTTGGTGTGTGCAAAATGCCTAGTTGCTGTTTTGGACAGATTGTTGTTATATCTTGTTTGTATGTGTTGCATCGTTGCTCCGCTTTGAGTGTGCTCTACATGGAACTTGCTTAGTTTTGCATGTAGTTTCATGTTACCTTGTTGCATCCATGTTTTGAGTGTGTTTGCTTGAGGTTTGAATGCATTTTGCATCAATGCCATGTTTAACTTGTTTTGCTCATATCTTCTAGGCCATAGCTCCGAATTAAATAAACTTTATATGTAACTTGACTAGAATTTCGTGTAGATCATCTTGGTGCATTTTAACTTGCTGTTTAACAACTTGAACATAAGATTATTCAGTTCTGGACCAATTTAGAAATTTGCATATGAGGACTTATCGGAATTGTTATATGTTGTTTCCGGCCTCATATAAACTTGCTTTAATGTGTTGCTCTTGTATGCATCATATCTTGCCATGAGTAGCTGCATATAGCCTTATCATGCATCATACTTGGTTGAGCATCATGCCTTGTTATGTGTTGTGTGTTTACCATGTTGTTTGATTCTTTCCGGTTGTGTTTCTTCTCGATAGTTCCTGTTTCGTTGCGTTCTTGAGGATCCGTTCGACTACGCTTGGTTCGTCATCGTGGCTTCATCTTCTTCATGGACTCATTCTTCTTCCTAGCGGGATTTCAGGCAAGATGACCGTCACCTTGGATCTCATTACTATCATTGCTATGCTAGTTGCTTCGTTCTATCGCTATGCTGCGCCACCTATCACTTGCTCTTCAAGCCTCCCAAATTGCCATGAAACCACCTCTAACCTTTGTCACCCTTCCTAGCAAACCATTGTTTGGCTATGCTACCGCTTTTTGCTCAGCACCTCTTATAGCGTTGTTAGTTGCAGGTGAAGATGAAGATTGCTCCATGTTTGGATTATGTTTATGTTGGGATATCACAATATCTCTTATATTATTAATGCATCTATATACTTGGTAAAGGGTGGAAGGCTCGGCCTTATGCCTGGTGTTTGTTTCCACTCTTGCTGCCCTAGTTTCCGTCATATCGGTATTATGTTCCTGGATTTTGCGTCCCTAACGCGGTTGGGTGTTATGGGAACCCCTTGACAGTTCGCCTTGAATAAAACTCCTCCAGCAAGGCCCAACATTGGTTTTACCATTTGCCTCACCCAAGCCTTTTTTCCCTTGGGTTTCCGGAGCCCGAGGGTCATCTTTATTTTAGCCCCCCTGGGCCAGTGCTCCTCTGAGTGCTGGTCCGAACCGAGTAGACTGCGGGGCCACCTTGGGGAAACTTGAGGATTGGTTTTACTCATGGGATGTCTCATCCGGATGTGCCCTGAGAACGAGATATGTGCAGCTCCTATCGGGATTTGTCGGCACATTCAGGCGGTCTTGCTGGTCTTGTTTTACCATTGTCGAAATGTCTTGTAAACCGGGATTCCAAGACTGATCGGGTCTTCCCGGGAGAAGGAATATCCTTCGTTGATCGTGAGAGCTTATAATGTGCTAAGTTGGGACACCCCTGCAGGGTATAAACTTTCGAGAGCCGTGCCCGCGGTTATGTGGCAGATGGGAATTTGTTGATATCCGGTTGTAGAGAACTTGACACTTGACTTAAATAAAACGCATCAACCGCGTGTGTAGCCGTGATGGTCTCTTCTCGGCGGAGTCCGGGAAGTGAACACGGTTTCTGGGTTATGTTTGACGTAAGTAGGAGTTCAGGATCACTTCTTGATCATTGCTAGCTTCACGGCCGTTCCGTTGCTCCTCTTCTCGCTCTTATTTGCGTATGTTAGCCACCATACATGCTTAGTCGCTGCTGCAACCTCACCACTTTACCCCTTCCTTACCCATTAAGCTTTGCTAGTCTTGATACCCATGGTAATGGGATTGCTGAGTCCTCGTGGCTCAGAGATTACTACAACACCAGTTGCAGGTACAGATTTTGCGATGATCATGACGCGAGAGCGATGTTACTTGTTTTGGAGTTCTTCTTCTGCTTCTTCTTTGATCAGGGGATAGGTTCCAGGTCGGCAGCCTGGGCTAGCAGGGTGGATGTCGTTTGAGCTTCTGTTTGTGTTTCATCCGTAGTCGGATGTTGCTCTTATGTATGATGTTGTTGTATTCATGTGGCATTGTATGCCTCTTGTATGTATCCCCAACTATTATGTAATGGTATGATGTAATGATATCCACCTTGCAAAAGCGTTTCAATATGCGGGTCTATCCTTGGTGGGACCTTCGAGTCTCTTTAGGATAGGGTCGCATATTGGGCGTGACAAGTTGGTATCAGAGCCTCGATCGACCATAGGAGCCCCCTTGATTGATCGTGTAGTTGGCCGATGTCAAATCTAGAAGAAAACCTTTTCGGAGTCTAGTTATATCGGAGAGTAGGATTTCTTTTTACTCCTCAGCCCCTTCGTCGCTCTGGTGAGAAATCTTGACGTAGGTGTTTTGAATTACTTCTCTTCCCCTTCAAACTTTCTTTAGGATCACGTAGTTGGTTTTCCGATCGGTGGTTCTCAGCTCTTTTGATCCGGTGCATTTCTTGTCAAGCTGACTCGAGCCTCTTCATCTTTGCCAAGTTCAATCCTCAGTTGTTTTCTTTTCCCACCCGCCCTCCCTTTTTCTTCTCGGAGCCGGAGCCTGTAATCTTGTATCCATCCTACTCGTGTGAAGCATTTGCATTCTTTCAACCGGTGTTTTCCTCTTGAAGTTATTCATCGGTTTTTCCCCTTCCAAGTTGCCTTTGTTTTCCCGCCCTCCCACCCTTTTCTTCCCGGATCTTGAGTCTCTTTCGTGCATCAATTTCATTCATGTGGAACCTCTTCAGTCTTTCGTAAATTATTTCAACCGGTGAATTCTCGTCTCGGTGGACATTCTTCATCTCTTTTTCTTCTCCGGTGGACTCAATTCAAGTTTTTCGGGTTGATCATATCCTTTTCCTCGAAGTGCTTTCTTTGCTTGTTCGCCTCCTGCCATTCAATCGTTCCGGAGTGCAGAAGTCATCTCAGAAGATTTGTGTTTGCATTCAATTAATTCGAGGTTGTCACCTCATTCAAATATTTCAATTGTTCCGGTGCATCATCTATCTGTTCAACATCCCTTTCCAATGGTGTTTTTTTCTCTTTAGTGGGCCCTAGCCCACAGGTTTTTCCCAGGATCTTACCTGACTCTTCTAATTTCCCGGAGCTATTCTCAAATCCTTTTTGAAGTTTGACGTAAGTATGAATTTCATCAGTCAGATCTTTTCCAAGAACAATTTCATATCATTTTCATTGTTGGCTCAACCTCTTCGCTTGTCATGCTCCCGGAGTATCTCGATAATTTTGGTGGTGTTTTCCGTCGTCATTTGAAGACCGAAGAAGAGTTTTTCCTCTAAATCTTGTCTGTTCTCTCGAAGATTCGTGGTTCAAGCTTCATATTATCCTCCCGAATTATTCCATTTGTCAGATATTCTTTTCTTAACCATCCGGAGTATGTCAGAAGTTGTTTTCCTGTTTCTTTTCACCGGAGGCCATCGTTCTAGAAGAATTCTTCGTCCTCACATTCCAGCTACCGTTCTCCAATTATCCCGGTGCATCTATCAAGTATTCCTTATCAGATCGTTATCTCTTTGTTCTTTTGCATCTAAAATTCCCTCTAGCATATTGGTTCTTCTAATTCTTCCCGGTGATTCATTCTCTTTCATCAGTCATATTCGAATTCTTACGGTGGTTCGTTCAAGATTCTTTTTCCTTGATAATCATATTAATTCATTCGGTTTTTTTCAATCCTACCGGTGGTTCATGAAGACTTTCTCAAGTTTTGTCCTATACCCCCCTTAATCCTTTTCAACAAGGATAAGTAGTATGCAAAATTCGTTTGTCATCAATTAAATTTGATGAGGTTAAGCATACAATAAATCTTATTCTTTTTTCTTCCAAGTGATTAATCCCTTCCTTCTGAGTTTGTTCTTGATGGATAAATTCTAGTTTCAAGTGTTTTCATCTTTTCTTTTCCGGAGTTCAATATTACTCAGCCATTTCGTCGGAACCTTCATCTAAATCACCGCAAGGCTCATCTTATTCTTTATTCCTTCAATTCTATCTCATCATCCTTTTGTTACCGGAGTTCTCCATGGTGGTTCTTCATTATTTAATTCATTCTTCAAGAGTTCATCAATATTTTGTTGGTGGAGTTCAAGTATCTTTTCTTCTCGCGTCTCGAAGTGCAAATAATTCTTCATTTTCTTCCGAAGTGGAGTTTTGCATTTTCTTCGTTCTTCTCAGCTTTTCAGACATTTGGTTGTGGTATAATTTCACCTCAAGTTTTGAGATGTTTTTCATAAGGCCACAACAAGCTTATTCTTTCGTTGTTGATTTTCTCAACAACTCCGTTCAACCCTTCCTTCTAAGTTCTTATCATTCCATTCTTTCAATTCTTCTGGAGGCATTGCGTTGTTCATCTCATCAACTGTCATCCCATCTTGTGAAGTTCATGTCTCCATTCCTTCCATTTTCAGCCGGAGTGCTGCCGGAATTCTATCATTCTTATTCCTTTTCTATCTTGTTCTAACCGGACTGCTTTCAGAGTCTATCTTGTTTCCATGAGCTTTTGATTCTTGTCATACTCGTCATTCCTCTTTTCTACCCGAGTTCTCTCGACTTTCTTACTCTTCTTTCTTCTGCTCTTACTTCACCTCTTCCTTTTCTCTTCCGTCTCGGTCCTAAGATCTCGGGACGAGATCTCTTGTTAGTGGAGGAGTGTTGTAACGCCCCGGATCCGATGCGCCAGGTGCCTTCCAGTTATTCGTCGTTGTTGCCATGTCATTTGCTTGCATGTTGCATTTTGCCATGTCATCATCTGCATTGCATCATAATGTTTTTCAAAACTTGCATCTGTTCGGGTCCTCCCAGTTCTCTCCATTGTCCGTTCTGAGCCCAGACACACCCGTACGCGCCCGCGGCACCTCCCAAACATTATTTTATAAGTGGCACAAAAATGTTCTCGGAATGGGATGAAAGTTGGCGTGCGGTCTTATTATAGTGTAGGTAGACCGCCTGTCAAGTTTCATCGCATTCGGAGCTCGTTTGATAGCCCAACCGTTAAACATATGGCCGCGATATAGCCGGTATATTCGTCGAACGTTTCGGTCTCTGAAACTGCCGCCGGGCCGCTCTGCTTCCCTCTCTTCTCAGCCCAAGGCCTCTACACAGCCCACTAACCCCTCCTAGGCCCAACCAACCCTCCCTCTCGATCAGATCCGTCGGATCGCGATCGGATGCTCCGAAACGCTCCAAAATCCCCCCTAACCTAGCCTATCTGCTATATATGGACACCCCCTTATCCATTTTGGGCAGCCTAACCCCTCCACCTTCCTCTAGCCAAACCCTCATCCTCGGAATCCACGCCAGACCTCCCCTTCGCCGCCACTTGGCGCCGGCTAAGCGGCTAGCCGCCACCGCGTCGCCGCCTTGCAGCCATCCAGGGGCTGCCACGTCGCCTCCCCGCCGCCAGGTTCCCACCTCCACCGTGCCAGGCCCGCGAGGCCCATCCGTGGCCCGCCCTGGGCTGGATCTGGGCCCGAGCCGCGCTGCTCCTCCCCGAGCCCCCGCTCGATCTGGATCAGTAGGTCTCGAGCGCTCCCTCGTCCCCCGCCACCGCCGGAGCTCCTCCCACCGGCGACCGAAACCAGCAGGTCGGCCTCGTCCCTCTCCCGTCCCTTTCTCTCCTCTGCTCTCGCTCTCCCTCACGAGCTCTCTCTCTTCATGAACCTCGCAGGAACACCATGGCCGCCCCGATCTACGCGCTCGCGCCGCCCCAAGCCGCCCCATCGCCGGGAATGGGTTGCCCCGCACCCGATCTACCCATTCACGGCCTCCCTGACCCTCGCCGGAGTCCCACGTCGCCCCACCATCGCCGTTGACTTCCGCCGGAGTGGTTCTGTACGAGAGAAGGAGCCAACCCCGACCTTCCAGTTTTTTTTCGCGGGGTAAAATTCTGCTAAGTCCCAGATTTTCAGCATTCTGGTGCCCTGTTCAACATACCATAACTCTCTGACCGTAGATCCGTTTTGCATGAGTAATATATCAAAATGTTCATCATGAGATTATCTTTATTTCATTCTATCATTCCAGGTTTGTTGGAGTTCATCTTTATGCCCTTATCATCGTTGCAAGACTGCTATATGATGTTGTTCTGCTGTAGTTTAACAGAACTTGCTTAATTGTCTTTTTTGTATCTTTTTGTGTGATTTTCTTTTGAGCATGATGTATACATATGTTATGAGCTAAAACATGCCTTATTTGCTGTGGTGCAATCCACTCTTCATGATATGCCATTTGTAGGTTGTTACAAGCTTGCAAAGTAGCCTCCGTGACGTTGCTGATTTCTGTGACTTGGTCATTTCTGCTAAGTCTGTCGCTGTAGCATTGTGATGCCTTGTAAACCTGCTGTCCCCATGAGTTCTATGCATAATCTGGAGATGTTCACTAAGGGGTTTTTTTTATACATATTATGATGTATCCATCAATGCCCTTGATTGAATTTATAGCCTGCTGTACCTTGTTGCAAACTTGCTCTCAAATTGCTAAATAATGTTGCTGTCAGCCTGTTAACATGAAGTTCAGTTTTGACATGTGTTTTACTAGTGATCCATGCACCCTATGAACTTTCTCTTGTCATGCTTAGCTTCATAATTATTCCATCTTACTGTTGGATGCCTTCACATGCCATTAAATGTTTTGTGATGAGTGATTTGAGCTCGCAAACATGCCTTCATAATTCTGTTTATGCCATGCTCAGTTTTTTGCCAAGTCTGAATCTGTTTATGAAACTTGCTATGTTTACATGGGTGTCATCATATCTTCGGTGCCTTTTTGGCTCGTGATCAGTAAGGGACTTTTGTTATATGCAATTAGTAGACTCATGCCATGCCTTTGTTTGCTATTTTATGTTCCTTTAGCATTCTGTTTGGTAGCTCTAAACTTAGCAACCTGATGTTATTTCTGTCATGTCTAGTGAAATTCTGCCAAGTCTGTGAAACTGTTATTATTTGCAATTTTGCCATGTCCTTTTGAGCATGTTCTATTAATTTCTGGGGATATCTCAGTGTTCATGTTTTATCATTCTTTACCTGTAAATCATGTCCATTCCTTTTTCTCTTATGTTAGGATGCTGTAGGATATTGTTTTGATGTGTGCAAAATGCCTAGTTGCTGTTTTGGACAGATTGTTGTTATATCTTGTTTGTATGTGTTGCATCGTTGCTCCGCTTTGAGTGTGCTCTACATGGAACTTGCTTAGTTTTGCATGTAGTTTCATGTTACCTTGTTGCATCCATGTTTTGAGTGTGTTTGCTTGAGGTTTGAATGCATTTTGCATCAATGCCATGTTTAACTTGTTTTGCTCATATCTTCTAGGCCATAGCTCCGAATTAAATAAACTTTATATGTAACTTGACTAGAATTTCGTGTAGATCATCTTGGTGCATTTTAACTTGCTGTTTAACAACTTGAACATAAGATTATTCAGTTCTGGACCAATTTAGAAATTTGCATATGAGGACTTACCGGAATTGTTATATGTTGTTTCCGGCCTCATATAAACATGCTTTGATGTGTTGCTCTTGTATGCATCATATCTTGCCATGAGTAGCTGCATATAGCCTTATCATGCATCATACTTGGTTGAGCATCATGCCTTGTTATGTGTTGTGTGTTTACCATGTTGTTTGATTCTTTCCGGTTGTGTTTCTTCTCGATAGTTCCTGTTTCATTGCGTTCTGGAGGATCCGTTCGACTACGCTTAGTTCGTCATCGTGGCTTAATCTTCTTCATGGACTCGTTCTTCTTCCTAGCGGGATTTCAGGCAAGATGACCGTCACCTTGGATCTCATTACTATCATTGCTATGCTAGTTGCTTCGTTCTATCGCTATGCTGCGCCACCTATCACTTGCTCTTCAAGCCTCCCAAATTGCCATGAAACCACCTCTAACCTTTGTCACCCTTCCTAGCAAACCATTGTTTGGCTATGCTACCGCTTTTTGCTCAGCACCTCTTATAGCGTTGTTAGTTGCAGGTGAAGATGAAGATTGCTCCATGTTTGGATTATGTTTATGTTGGGATATCACAATATCTCTTATATTATTAATGCATCTATATACTTGGTAAAGGGTGGAAGGCTCGGCCTTATGCCTGGTGTTTGTTTCCACTCTTGCGGCCCTAGTTTCCGTCATATCGGTATTATGTTCCTGGATTTTGCGTCCCTAACGCGGTTGGGTGTTATGGGAACCCCTTGACAGTTCGCCTTGAATAAAACTCCTCCAGCAAGGCCCAACATTGGTTTTACCATTTGCCTCACCCAAGCCTTTTTCCCTTGGGTTTCCGGAGCCCGAGGGTCATCTTTATTTTAGCCCCCCTGGGCCAGTGCTCCTCTGAGTGCTGGTCCGAACCGAGTAGACTGCGGGGCCACCTTGGGGAAACTTGAGGATTGGTTTTACTCATAGGATGTCTCATCCGGATGTGCCCTGAGAACGAGATATGTGCAGCTCCTATCGGGATTTGTCGGCACATTCAGGCGGTCTTGCTGGTCTTGTTTTACCATTGTCGAAATGTCTTGTAAACCGGGATTCCAAGACTGATCGGGTCTTCCCGGGAGAAGGAATATCCTTCGTTGATCGTGAGAGCTTATAATGTGCTAAGTTGGGACACCCCTGCAGGGTATAAACTTTCGAGAGCCGTGCCCGCGGTTATGTGGCAGATGGGAATTTGTTAATATCCGGTTGTAGAGAACTTGACACTTGACTTAAATAAAACGCATCAACCGCGTGTGTAGCCGTGATGGTCTCTTCTCGGCGGAGTCCGGGAAGTGAACACGGTTTCTGGGTTATGTTTGACGTAAGTAGGAGTTCAGGATCACTTCTTGATCATTGCTAGCTTCACGGCCGTTCCGTTGCTCCTCTTCTCGCTCTTATTTGCGTATGTTAGCCACCATACATGCTTAGTCGCTGCTGCAACCTCACCACTTTACCCCTTCCTTACCCATTAAGCTTTGCTAGTCTTGATACCCATGGTAATGGGATTGTTGAGTCCTCGTGGCTCAGAGATTACTACAACACCAGTTGCAGGTACAGATTTTGCGATGATCATGACGCGAGAGCGATGTTACTTGTTTTGGAGTTCTTCTTCTGCTTCTTCTTTGATCAGGGGATAGGTTCCAGGTCGGCAGCCTGGGCTAGCAGGGTGGATGTCGTTTGAGCTTCTGTTTGTGTTTCATCCGTAGTCGGATGTTGCTCTTATGTATGATGTTGTTGTATTCATGTGGCATTGTATGCCTCTTGTATGTATCCCCAACTATTATGTAATGGTATGATGTAATGATATCCACCTTGCAAAAGCGTTTCAATATGCGGGTCTATCCTTGGTGGGACCTTCGAGTCTCTTTAGGATAGGGTCGTATATTGGGCGTGACACTTACGTTCTGTCATATCGGCTAGGGTAGTAAAGGGAGAACTACTGTGATTGTGTTTCTGGTTTATCCGGGTAAACACCTCAGTAGAGAAAGCCGAAAACTGACTGTCATGATGCGGCGAGAGCTGGTCAGCTATTCGGAGGTTAAAATCTCTTGCGATTTTTTCCGCATTATGCGATGGATCGGCCTCCACCCCATCAGGTGTCTACAGCACCCTAGTCCGGATTAACAAATACTAACTAGGGGCTGCGCCTACATTTCTATTGTCAAACTCCTATGGCTAAGTGAGGGTGATAAAGCCACATAGTCCGATTGCCTGGTTCGCTGCGCTAAACGCCTCCTTCAAGGACCAAACTTTTGGATCAAGAGTGTTTAGGTTTCAACCCGAACACCCCCGTACTACCTACGTGGGGGCTGAAGCTTACGACTGGCCAATTCTCAGATTTAATACGGCCGCACATGAGGCAAAATTTTAAATAATAAACAAGCATTATATTGCATATCGGCTTTGTTTCATGATACAGGAAGGGATAACATGAAGGACTTCATTCAAAGATAATGTCTTTTGAACACTGGCCCACTACAATGCGTAATCCCTTCAGGACATCATCAAAATACCGCTCGGGCGTGCGGTGCTCCTTGCCCGCGGGCGGTCCCTCGGTCGCGAGCTTGACGGCGTCCATCTTCGCCCACTGCACCTTCACACGGGCGAAGTCCATCCGCGCACCTTCGATGCAGACCGACCGCTTGATGGCATCAAGCCGAGGGCAGGCATTGACCAGCCGCTTCACGAGCCTGAAGTAGCTACTGGGTATGGCTTCGGCAGGCCATAAATGGATTATCAAATCCTTCATGGCCAGTTCGGCCACCCTATGCAGTTCGGTCAGCCGTTTCAGCTGATCGCTAAATGGCACCGGATGTTCTGGCGCAAGGTATTGCGACCAGAACAGCTTCTCTGTTGAGCTCCCCTCTTCGGCTCGGAAGAACTCCGCAGCGTCAGGTACACTGCGCGGCAAATCCGCAAACGCCCCTAGAGAACTCCAAATCCAAGTCAGTAAGAGGTACCTTTTCTTCACATACTTGCTCTACATAATAAAGGCCTTACCCGCCGCGATTTTCTTGGCCTCCTGGATTTCCTGGAGGGCTCCCTGGGCTTCAACCCGGGCCTCTTGTGCTCTTTGGCGGGCCTTCGCAAGTACGGATTCTTGGTCCGCAAACTTGCGCTCCAAGGACTCGCATTTCTTTACGGCGTCCTGGAGCTCCTGCTGGACCTCCCCGTCCCTTGCCTCATGTTTTTCATGGGCGGCTTGTTCCTTCACCGCTCTCTTCTGGGCCTCGGCCAGCGCGTTTTTGAGGGACTCCACCTCGGTCGCAGCTCCTACGAAAATATCATGATACCATGATCAATACAATCAATTTATATCTTTCTAGATCTGAATAGGCCATCGCCTACCTTGCTTGTCCTCTAGCTGTTTTTTTCACACGACCGACCTCTTCCTCGGCCCGCTCCAGACTCTGCTTCAGTTCGGAGACTTCGGCAGAATGGGAGGTCGCAGCCAGCAACGCCGCCTGCTTATTCACATAGACATGTATGGTTAGTCTCCTGCGAAAATTATTTGATCCTCTGTCTGGCTTATCTTTCCGAACACCGGACAGAGTCTCAGGGGCTACTGTCTATACTATGACATTCTTTTTGCACAATTACGTCGCATACCTCAAAGCCTGTTAGAAGGCTGGGGCAGGCTTCAGTCAGTCCGCTCTTAACGGACTGAACCCTCTCAACCACCGTACCCATAAGGACACGGTGTTCCTCAACAACGGAGGCGCTTTGCAGCGCTTCCAGTAGAGTATCCGGTGCCTCTGGATGGACAGAGGTCACCGGAAGAATAGGTGCACCTCCTTCTTTCGAAGGAGGCTGCTTGCCTGATTCCAGAGCCGTATGGGTCTCCGGAATTGTATTCGGCTGGGGGCCGAATTGGATATGGCCCCCATCGACGGTCTCCGGGGGGATTTGCTCCCTCATGTGTCCGGCGGCCGAGGTATCACCCTCTGGCGCCACCCTGACGGCCTCCTGCGTCTCTCCCCGGCCTGGGGAGGTCCTTCGGGACAGCACCTCGGTGTCGTCCATGGCCTTGGGAGAGGAGGCCGCCGGAAGGGACCCGATGTCCATCACCTTGGGATCCAGCGAATTCCCTGAAGATGAGGATCGCTGGAGGTGGGAACGAGCCGGACTGCATGCATGATTCAACATGTTAAAACTACGAAGTAAAGGAGTTGGATATATGAGTGTGTCAGTGCCTTTGAGTACTTACGGTTCGGCCAGGGGCTTATCCCTGGGGCGCCACTCCGAGTTGCTGTCACTATCCAACATGGAGTTGTCCGTGAGGGAGGCTCTCCCCTTCTTGGACGCTTCTGCCTCCAGATGCGTGGAGGCTGCCCTTTTCTTCCTTCCCCTCTCAGGGGGAGAGTTGCTTTCCTCCTCCTCCTCCTCATCCTCGGTGGGAGAGGAGTGGGTTTTGGCGTCTTCGGACGTCACATCCGAAGTGCCCTTATGGCGGAGGCCACTTCTGGTCTCCTTGGCCTTCTTCTCCGACGCCTGGTAGGGCGCCAGAACCAGCATCTTCGTCAGAAGTGGGATCGCTGGGTTTTCGAGCAGCGGGGCCGGACACTGGATCCGCTCCGCCCTCTTTGTCCAGCCCTGAAAACACAGATAAGGGAAGCTTAGACATCCTCCTTGAAGGTACAGGTGAAGGACGCACCTTGGAATACGAAAAACTTACCGAACTGGCGGTATGGGTCAGGTTGTACCCACGATCCTCGGTCGTCTCCGTCCACGTTTGATTGGCCTTGAAAAGCACCTTCCATATGTCTTCGTGTGTAGTGCAGAAGAACTGTTGCAAGGTCTAGTGCTCGGCCGGATCGAACTCCCACAAATGGCAAGTCTGGCTTTGGCATGGAAGGATCCCGCCGAAAAGCATCACCTGGATCACATTGACAAGCTTGATGTTCTTGTCCACCATGCTCCTGATGCACGTCTGCAGCACGGACACCTCGTCCGATGACTCCCAGTCCATGCCCTTCTCTAGCCAGGAGGTGAGCCGCATCGGGGCCCCGGATTTGAATTCGGGAGCCGCGGCCCAGGTGGTGTCGCGGGGCTCTATGACGTAGAACCACTGCTGCTGCCACCCTTTGACGGTCTCCACGAAGGTACCTTTCGGCCATGAGACGTTGGGCATCTTGCTCACCATAGCGCCTCCGCACTCTGCGTGTTGACCACCCACCACCTTCAGCTTCACATTGAAGATCTTTAACCACAATCCGAAGTGGGGTGGGATGCGGAGGAAGGCCTCGCACACGACAATGAATGACGAGATGTTGAGGAAATAGTTGGGGGCCAGATCATGGAAATCTAGCCCGTAGTAGAACATGAGTCCGCGGACGAATGGGTGGAGAGGAAATCCCAACCAGCGGAGGAAGTGGGGGATGGATACCACCCTCTCATGGGGCTCTGGGTAGCGATGATCTGCCCCTTTGCTGGAAGCCGGTGGGCGGTTTCCTGGGCTAAGTACCCAGCCTCTCGGAGCTTCGTGATGTCCTTCTCCTTGATGGAGGAGGCCATCCACTTGCCATGCGCTCCAGATCCGGACATGGCTGGAGTGCTTTTTTGAGGCGGAAAGGATGGAAGCTTGGGCGCTGGAGCTCAAGAATGGCTGGGCAGAGAGAAAGAAGGCGTGGGTGAAAGGGTGAATCCTTATCCCTTTATAAAGGCAGCGAATATCAAGCGTCTCCCCACTCGCCTTAAAACTCGCCTATTCCCCAAGGGTCGTATAGACGGCGCGGTGGGATTACCCACGCCCGTATTGATGAGAATCCCGCAATAAGGGGACACGATCTCTGCTTTGACAAGACATGCCAATGAAAACCGCATCTCGAAACACGAAGCGGGAGGCTAAAAACGGTTCGAAATAATGACCGGGCGGAGACGTGGCGTCTCACTATAGAAGATGTCAGTATATGGGACTTGTTAAATATTGTACACTTTGCAGAGCTTATTTTGCAAGCCGGACACGTTATCTGTGTTCGAAGACTGCTTTGGAATATTCAGAGGAGGACCCCGCCTTGCAATGCGGAAGACAATCTGCGCGGCGGAGACATCGTCATTGAAGCCTGGTTCAGGGGCTACTGAGGGAGTCCTGGATTTCGGGGTCCTCGGGCGTCCGACCTATGTGATGTGGGCCAGACTGATGGGCCATGAAGATACAAGACAGAAGACTTCCTCCCGTGTCCGGATGGGACTCTCCTTTGCGTGGAAGCCAAGCTTGGCATTCGGATATGAAGATTCCTTCCTCTGTAAACCGACTTTGTACAACCCTAGGCCCCTCCGGTGTCTATATAAACCAGAGGGTTTAGTCCATAGAGGCAATCACAATCATACAGGCTAGACATCTAGGGTTTAGCCATTACGATCTCATGGTAGATCAACACTTGTAATCCTCATATTCATCAAGATCAATCAAGCAGGAAGTAGGGTATTACCTCCATCAAGAGGGCCTGAACCTGGGTAAACATCATGTCCCCCGTGTCCTATTACCATCGACCTTAGAAGCACAGTGCGGGACCCCCTACCCGAGATCCGCCGGTTTTGACACCGACACCGTCGACGGGCACATGCTCCTGTGTTATCTCAGTCTCTCATGGGAAAGGAGAAGGAGGGCAGGGGAGAGGCCCTTGGTGGCGGCGGAGATGGGGAAACCCTAGGGGTTGGGGCTGTGGCTTGATAGATGCACGGATGGAGGGCTCGGCCACGAGGGCGCCGCGGTGGCCATGTACCCCGTCCTTTTACTGTGAGAGAGGGAGAGCTGCGGGAGGAGGAAGAAAAGGTGAGGAGTGAGGGGATGACAGGTAGGGTCGCCTACGTGATCCATGTAGAATTTACCAGTGAGAGGGAGAGAAGGGGCACGCTGGCGCTGGCTGGGCTCCAGGAAGGAGGAGGCCCAAGTGCAGCGCCCAGGTAAGGCCTTTTCTTGTTTTAAATTCTTTCTCCAAATAAACAATCCACAGAATATAAGACGGAAATGGCCAGGGGTTTACGGGATGAATTTGCAAGAAGTAACTATACTTCTGGATTCCTGGAATTATGCAGCATTTGAATAAATTGCTCCGGCAATTTTTAACGACAGAAAAATAATCCAAGTTTGAATTTAATTCAAACTTGCACCATTTCTAAATCTTGCCAAAACAAATCCAAATGAGCTAAAATTGGACAGAGAGGCTAAAGGCAAGGTGTAAGATTATTAAGAAATAAATGAACATTAATGGAGGCAGGAGAAATGTCAATCGACATGAAAGCCAAAATTTGAAAGGAAGGAGGAAGTGGATAGGTTGTGCACTTGGGGAAAATGTTGATGGAAAAGATGAAGATGGATAGCACTCCAACAATACATCAACATGAAGAATGTAACCCACATGATGATCATGATAAAATGCAATGAAATGACACGAGCACAATGCAACATAACGAGTGAGATGAGCATGGTGGAAGAAGCAAATATATGACAAGGCACTCAACATGATCATGGCATCAACATATAGGAATGAAAAATGCAAAATTATCTATACCTACTAATAAAGCAATGTGTGTTTCGTCAATTTTTTCATCCGTTCACCGCCGAGAATATTTTTTTTATATCCGAGGTGGTACTAAATTTTTGTGGTCCAGCTGCTAGAAAAGAAAACCAAAGAGTTTTGTCCAGAATTTTGTACGTGGGCCGCACGCGCTAAGGCCCAGAAAAGCTCCACATTTATATCCTGCGCACGCTGCTGGGGAACCTTATTTGTCGCACAGAGCCACATACAGTTGGAGCTTCCCATCTGTCGCCCAATGTTGGGCTGGGCCATTTCCGTTTTTTCTGTGTTTTTTCTATTTTTCAATTTTCCCTTCCAAGATATATTTTCCTTTTTCATAAATTTATTTTTTAAATTTTCCCAAATTTCGTTTCTTCTAATTTTTGTTAAATCTTAGAATTTCAAAACTTGTTCCTATTTAAAAAAATTGGAACTTTAAATTTATATTTTCGTTCAATTTTTTCTCGAAATTCAAAAAATGATCGCATTTTAAAAAATCCAAAATTTTTCCGGACTTACAAAATAAATTTCATTTTAAAAGTAATAGTAATTCGATTTTTTTGAAATGTTCACAAATTTAAAATAATGTTTGTGATAAAAACACATTTTTCAAAATGGTTTTGAAAGTTCAAAACAAGTTTCCATTTAAAAAAATGTTTCACAAATTCGAAAAATGCCCGTTTCTCCGCCTTAAAAATGGTCTTGTTTTCAAAAAATGTTTGTGAATTTAAAAAAATCTTCCTATTTCAAGTATTTTTGCCTTTTCCAGAAATTAACGCTTTTTCCAAAAAATGCTCATATGTTTTTAAAAAAATCAGGAGGTCACCACAACCTCGACAAGGAGGTGGACCTGAAGGGAAAAAAGCACGAGTTGGGTAGTAGCCGTCACTCGGACCAACCCCACTACTATAAACATCTTGCGGACCAAACATGACCCACGAGAACACCACAGCTCTCCGCTCTGTCGCGCCACTGTTGTGGACAACATTTTGATGGACACATCAATTATCTCTCCCGACGCTTCTCGCAAAAAATCTCTCCCGTTGCAACGCACGGGCATATGTGCTTGTTATGATAATGCAACAAACAAAAATAAACACATGGCAATAACGAAAATAAATGGAAGACGATTGGAGCATCGGTCTCGAGGCGTTACAACTCTCCTCCACTAACAGAAGATCTCGTCCCGAGATCTTAGGAATGAGATGGAAGAAAAAGAGGATGAAGTGAAATAAGAGTGCAAGAGAGAAGATGAACAAAGTCGGGGGCACTCGGGTAGAAAAGAGGAACGGCGATTATGACGACAATCAAAAGCTCAAGGAATAAGATGGACTCTGAACCCACTCTGGTTAGAACAAGATAGAAAAGGAATAAGAACAAATGAATTGGGATAGCATCCCGGTATAAGAGAAAAAGGAGAGGTAGACAAGATAAGAGATTTGAAAAGAGGACAACACACTTTGGTAAATGAATAAACAAGGAAATAAAATGGTCTTGAAGAAACGAGATAATGGGTCGAAGAGAGTAACATCAGCATGCCTCCGGAACTAAAGAATAGAAAGTAAATCATTGGAAGGAAAAGGAAGGGGAAAACAACAAACAACTTCCACCATAATTGAATTGAGAAGCATCCTTGCAAGGAAGGATTGAACAGAGTTGTTGAAAAAAAAATCAACAACAAAAGAATAAGCTTGTTGTGGGCTTGTGGAAGACATCCCAAAATTATGAGGTGAAGACCTGCCACTAACAGAATCAAATAATTGATTGAGAACAACAAAGAGATGAAAAATGTCTTCCACCAAGATGATAAAGAGAGAACTTGGATCATTGATAAGCACCACAATAGCAACATTCCTTCGGGAAGGGTTTAGGTGAAATATAACACAAGATAACTCCAACAAAGAAATTGGTGGATTGAAAAGATCCCATGAACGAAGAGAAAATGATGGTTTTAAAATATCTCATTCCTGACAAGTTGGGAGTCATGAAACATGAAGAAAAATTGTCAAGAATGGCATAACACCATCTCAAAAGATAAGATAGAAAGAATTGCACTTCGAAATGCAACATGAAGAAAGCTTGAACTCCTCCAAAAAGAATCGTTAAGAACACTTCGAGAACGAATGAAATCTTTGATGAACCACCATGTTGAGCCTTCGTGAGAAAACTGGTAACAAAAGAATGATCAAACAAAAGGAAAGAGAAGTTGAAAACACAAAGTGAAGCCTTGCAATGATTTAGATGGAGCTACGAAAGGAGAAAACTTTGAACTCCAGAAAAGAAAGATGAATAACTTGGAACCGAGAATTATTCATCATGAACAATCTCCGAAGGAAGGAATTACATCACCAAGACAAAATAAGAATAAGAATTATGCTATACTTATCCTCATCAAATTTAATTGATGACAAATGGATTTGGCATGCAACTTATTCCTCTTGGAAAGGATTGAGGAGAGATATAGCGCAAAATTGGAAGGTCTTCAATGAACCACCATAAGAAATGAAAACGAACGAAGAAAAGAAAATGAATCACCGGGAGGAATTAGAAGAACAAATATGCTTGAGGGGATTCAGATGCAAGAGAATGAAGAGATCACGAGCTGATTACGAAAAACTTGAATGAAGCACTGGAAGAATTTGAGAACATGAAAAGAATGTTGTGAATGAAGAATTCTTCTGAAGTGACCACCACTGGAGAATTGAAATGGAAAGAACTCATGAAATGTGGTGGATGAGTATGAAAGAATTCTTGCAATCGAAAACAATTCTGAGGATGGCTTGAAGCTAGAACCACGAATCTACAAAAGAAGGATTAGGGAAAAAATTCGTTGGTCTTCAAATGTTGAGAAAGACGACGAGAACCACCATAAAGAATTTGTGAGATACTCCGGAACAATGAAAAGAGGAAAGGTTGAACCAAACATGGAAAGAATTTGAAAACGATCTTGGAGAAGGCATATGACTGATGGAATCCATTCTTACGTCACACTTTGAAAAGAATTTGAGAATAACTCCGGAATAATTAGAAGAGCCAGGTAAGATCCTGGGTATAAGCCTGTGGGTTAGGGCCCACTGAAATAATTCAAAGACTTTAATGAGATGATGCACCGCAACAATTCAAAGACTTTAATGAGGTGGCAACCTCGAATTAATTAGAATGCAAAATACGAATCCTCTGATATGTCTTCAGCACTCCGCGACGATTTAATGGAGAGAGGCAAATGAGGAAGAGAAAACATTTCAGTCAAGGGAAAGAACATGATCAACCTAAAAAAATTGAATTGAAGCTACCGGAAAGGAAAACGAGACGAACAATGATGAACTAAACGAGAATTCACCAGTTGAAAATAATTGAGGAAAAGATGCTAAGGCTTCACACGAGTAGGATGGATACTCGATTAAGGACTCTGGCTCCGAGAAGAAAAAAGGGTGGGCAGGTGGGAAAAGAAAAAAACAACTTTGGACGGGGAAACAATGTCGTTCAGGAAAAAAACTGAGGATTGATGTTGCAAAAGATGAAGAGGGTCGAATCATTTGAAGAGAGTGCACCGGATGAAAAGAGCTGACATCACAACGATTGGAAAACTAACTGCGTGATCCTAAAAAAATTGAAGGGGAAGAGGAGTATATCAAAACACCTGCGTCAAGATTCCTCACCAGAGCGAAGAAGGGGACGAGGAGTAAAAAGAATTCCTACTCTCCGATATAAGTAGACTCCGAAAATACTGTTCTTCTAGACTCGCCAACGGCCAAACTACGATCAATCAAGGGGCCTCCTATGGTCGGTCGAGGCTTTGATACCAACTTGTCAAGCCCAATATGCGATCCTATCCGAGAGGAACTTGAAGGTCCCACCAAGGATAGAGCCGCATATTGAAGACGCTTTTGCAAGCTAGATATCATTACATCGTACCATTACAAAATAGATGGGGATACAAACAAGACATACATTGCCTCAAAAATACATCAAACATCATACATGAGAGCAACATCCAACTATGGATTAAAAACAAACAGAAACTCAAACGACATCCACCCTGCTAGCCCAGGCTGCCAACCAGGAACCTATCCCCTAATCGAAGAAGCAGCAGAAGAACTCGAAAACAAGCAAGCATCACTCTCACGTCGGATCATCGCATTACCTGTACCTGCAACTGTTGTTCTAGTAATCTGTGAGCCACGAGGACTCAGCAATCCCATTACCATGGGTATCAAGACTAGCAAAGCTTAATGGGTATGGAATGGATAAGTGGTGAGGTTGCAACAAGCGACTAAGCATTGTATGGTGGCTAATTTACGAGTTCAAGAGAAAGATGAGAAGCTATGCATAGCGATCGCAAACTAGCAATGCTCAAAAAGTGATCCTGAACTACTTACGAGTCAAACATAACCCCATTGTGTTCTCTTCTCGACTCACTCGAAAGGAGAGTCACGGTTACACACACGGTTGGTGTATTTTAATTCGGATCTGGTGTCAAGTTCTCTACAACCGGATATTAAAATTTCTCATCTGCCACATAACCGCGGGCACGGCTTTCGAAAGATCAAACCCTGCAGGGGTGTCCCAACTTAGTCCATCACAAACTCTCACGATCAACGGAGGAAAAATCCTCCTCCCGGAACATCCCAATCAAGCTAGGAATCCCGGTTCACAAGACATTTCGACAATGATAAAACAAGTCCAGCAAGACCTCCTGGCATGCCGCCACACTGATAGTAGTCGTGCGTATCTCGTCTCAGGCCACGACCGAATGGGTCAGCCTACGAGTAAAACCAGACCTCGAGTTGCCCCGTGCAGGCCCCGCAGTCTGCCCGTTTGGGACCAACACCATCAGCACTGGCCCCCCTGTATTATGTTGAATAACGAACCTCGGGTAGCGCTAACTCCCTATGCGTCAAGTTTATTATCATGTTTAGTTATTATGTTGGGAAAATGGTAAAACCAATGTTGGGTCTTGCTGGAGGAGTTTTATTCAAAGCGAACTGTCAAGGGGGTCCATAAACCCCAACCGTGTTAGGAACGCAAAATCAAGGAACATAACACCAGTATGACGGATACTAGGGCGGCAAGAGTGGAACAAAACACCAGGCAAAAGGCCGAGCCTTCCACCCTTTACCAAGTATATAGATGCATTAATTAAATAAGAGATATTGTGATATCCCAAGATATCCATGTCCCAACATGGAACAACCTGCACTGCACCTGCAACTAGCAACGCTATAAGAGGGGCTGAGCAAAGCGGTAACATAGCCAAACAACGGTTTGCTCGGAGGGTGAAAAGGTTAGAGGCTGTTCATGGCAATTGGGAGGCTTGATAAACCAATGGTAGGTAGCGTGACATAGCAATCGCATCGAGACAACTAGCAAAGCAAAGATAGTATTGGTATCTAGGGTAACAGTCATCTTGCCTGAAATCCCGCTAGGAAGAAGACCGAATCCATGAAGAAGATGAACGGGTGTAGTCGAACGAATCCTCGCAATAACAACATAACCGGAACTATCAAGGAGAAGCGCAGCCTGAAAGAAGCAAACATCATGGTAAACAACCATCACATAAACATGACATGATGCACAACCAAGTATGATGCATGCCCGGTTTAAGGATTCATGGCATGGCAAAGTGCAACAAACAATACTACAAATTAAGTGGAGCTCAATAAGCAACGAGTTGCATATTGACAAAATTTCACATTCAATTATTTAGTTCACTCGTTTATGTACCCAACAATATTAAATGTTGGTTAACATGGCAAGAGGTGAAGCATAATAAAACTACCTATGTAGGCTATTTTAAATGAGGCCGGAACGACAAACAACAATTCCGCAAGATTGAACCCAAAGCTAAGCACTTCTCCCATTGCAAGAAAGATCAATCTAGTAGGCCAAACCAAACTGATAATTCGAAGAGACTTGCAAAGATATTAAATCATGCATATAAGAATTCAGAGAAGAATCAAATATTGTTCATAGATAATCTTGATCATAAACCCACAATTCATCGGCTCTCGACAAACACACCGCAAAAAGAATTACATCAAGTAGATCTCCAAGAGAATCGAGGACAACTTTGTATTGAGATACAAAGAGAGAGAAGAAGCCATCTAGCTAATAACTATGGACCCGAAAGTCTGTGGTAAACTACTCACACATCATCGGAGAGGCTATGGTGTTGATGTAGAAGCCCTCCGTGATTGATTCCCCCTCCGGCGGAGCGCCGGAAAAGGCCCAAGATGGGATCTCACGGGTACAGAAGGTTGCGGCGGTGGAAATAGGGTTTCGTGGTGCTCCTGGATGTTTTTCGGGTATATGAGTATATATAGGCGAAAGAAGTAGGTCGATGGAGCCACGAGGGGCCCACGAGGGTCGGGGGCGCGCCTACCCCCCCCCCCCGGGCACGCCCTCCTACCTCGTGGCCGCCTCGTTGCTTCCTTGACGTCCACTCCAAGTCTCCTAGATTGCGTTTGTTCCAAAAACAATCCCGGCGAAGGTTTCATTCCGTTTGATATTCCTTTTCTGCGAAACACTGAAATAGGCAAAAAAATAGCAATTTGAACTGGGCCTTCGGTTAATAGGTTAGTCCCGGAAATAATATAAAAGTGCATAATAAAGCCCATTAAACATCCAAAACAGATAATATAATATCATGGCTTCGGCACGAACTGATCGATGGCTATGACAGCGGAGACGATGCAGGGAAATATCTAGGGTAAGCAGGAGCTCACCGAGGTCCCGTAGGACATGGAGAGGAAGCAGGGGAGGCGCTGAAGAGGACGAGGCGAGGCGGTAATCGGCGAAGGCGTTTTTGGTGCGAGAAGAAGAATTAGAGGAAGTAGACGATGTGGAAGACGGCGTGAAGGCGAGATCGGGTCCGATCCGTGACTTAGAGGAAGTAGTCGACCTCGGGGTTCTCCTGGTCACCATGGCTGCGGCTGGGCTTGGCAGAGAGCGCGCCGATGATGGGCACATGCTCCTGTGTTATCTCGGTCTCTCATGGGAAAGGAGAAGGAGGGCAGGGGAGAGGCCCTTGGTGGCGGCGGAGATGGGGAAACCCTAGGGGTTGGGGTTGCGGCTTTATAGATGCACGGATGGAGGGCTCGGCCACGGGGGCGCCGTGGTGGCCATGTACCCCGTCCTTTTACTGTGAGAGAGAGAGCTGCGGGAGGAGGAAGAAAAGGTGAGGAGTGAGGGGATGACAAGTGGGGTCGCCTAGGTGATCCATGTAGAATTTACCAGCGAGAGGGAGAGAAGGGGCACGCTGGCGCTGGCTGGGCTCCAGGAAGGAGGAGGCCCAAGTGCAGCGCCCAAGTAAGGCCTTTTCTTGTTTTAAATTCTTTCTGCAAATAAACAATCCACAGAATATAAGACGGAAATGGCCAGGGGTTTACGGGATGAATTTGAAAGAAGTAACAATACTTCTGGATTCCTGGAATTATGCAGCATTTGAATAAATTGCTCCGGCAATTTTTAACGACAGAAAAATAATTGAAGTTTGAATTTAATTCAAACTTGCACCATCTCTAAATCTTGCCAAAACAAATCCAAATGAGCTAAAATTAGACAAAGAGGCTAAAGGCAAGGTGTAAGATTATCAAGAAATAAATGAACATTAATGGAGGCAGGAGAAATGTCACTCGACATGAAAGCCAAAATTTGAAAGGAAGGAGGAAGTGGAAAGGTTGTGCACTTGGGGAAAATGTTGATGGAAAATATGAAGATGGATAGCACTCCAACAATACATCAACATGAAGAATGCAACCCACATGAGGATCATGATAAAATGCAATGAAATGACACGAGCACAATGCAACATAACGAGTAAGATGAGCATGGTGCAAGAAGCAAATATATGACAAGGCACTCAACATGATGATGGCATCAACATAGAGGAATGAAAAATGCAAAATAATTATGATAATGCAACAAACAAAAATAAACACATGGCAACAACAAAAATAAATGGAAGGCGACTGGAGCATCGGTCTCGGGGCGTTACAATACCTTCTCCATAGGAGATCACGACCTTTACAGAGAAGATCCCCCAAGTGGATTCAAGACCCATCACGGGAAGACTCCCTTAAGGCCTCCTCACGGAGATGAACTAGTTACCTCTTGTATCGTCCTTTGTTGCGTTTGCATCGTGTATCACTCGTATTGTTCATGGATCTATCACATGTGTGACCATTTCTTGTTGATTTGAGTGATTCCTCTCGTTTCCCCTCGTGTTTTCCCCTCGTGTTCTTCGTGGGATTCCCTCCATTTCATGAAAGATCGGGCATCTAGGGTTCTACCCTACATCATCTTGGTATCATGAGCCCTGGTTGATCACGAATTTGGAGCCCTACCCTTGTTTTGTTGTGTTCTTCCCCAAATTCGAAAGTTCCCCACCAAGAATAGCCCCAAAAGTTTTTGTGAATTGTTGGTGTGATGAAGTTTTGTTGATTTTGATCCGTGGAATCTTTGTGTTGCAAGTGGATTTAGCATTTCCTCAGCTTCTCCCCCACGAAACCCATAAAAAATCCCCGAAATCCTTGATTTTTTTGCCATTTTTGAATTCATTCCGAGCCATCCTCGTGCGTAGTTGGCCTGCCCGGATCATCCGACCTTGACCTGGATCATCCGGACCCACACGGATCATCCGGCTCCTAGCCCGAATCATCCGGCTACCTCTGCCGAAACTGCATTTTCTGCAGTTTTGTCCACTGCCACCTATGCCTCCGCATACCCACTTCGACCACCACCTCCTAACTTCCGCCAACCCCTCGACATATACATCTGTACCACCGCTTTCCGCTACCACCATTTGACTTTGGTTTTGAGAATTTTAGTTGTGGTTCATCGTTTTCTAGGGTGTTTCGGCTAACTAGGAATGGTTCGACATCATCATCACCGCCGCTCATCTTCAACACGGACTTGTCATCGACAACAACCACTCAACCATTTTGACACCCTCGACCATAAGCAAGGACGGTAACTTCGACGACATCTTTGTCTACTCCTTGACATTACATTGATAACCCCATAGCCCATTTTGTGTTACCTTCCTATCGGGACTAGCCATTTGAGTATTGCCGGCAATGTTACTTGTGCACATTAGTGATCATAGTTCCCATTGCATACATACCATATCATCTAGGTACATGTATCTTGATATCATCTCTTGTGTCACAAGGTTGCCACCGCATACACAATTGCTATCTTGGTTCGTGAAGTTTTGCATAAGTGGCCAAAGAAAGAGCTCAAAAGAGAAAGAGCCAAACAAGCTTTTAAGCAAAAGGAAAATATAAGCAAAGAGCTTTTAAGCAAGAATCATAGCATCATACTACACTAAGATAGTCATACTCGATCATCTTGGATCACATCACCGGAACACCATACTTATAACATACTTGGGATAGAAGTCCTTGCATTTTTGCTTTATAGGTTGTGCACAATTCTTGTATCCGCCTATTATGCAGTCACGCTAGCATCTCTCTAGCATTGTGCAACAAGAGCATTTTCGTGGATTCCACATTTTGGCTCATTTTTGGTTGCACGACCCCACTTATCTATTCGTGTGTGTGTTTCGGTGTAACATATCTTGCTATTGGTCTACTTGTTGCATTTGTGAATTTGCGAATCTTTTTCAACATCATTGAGACTTACTAACAATTGCATAAATTTTGTGCCACCATCCTAACTGAGTCCCGCCATAAGCTTTATTTTTGTAGGTGTGAGAGATTGACGAGATATGGTACCAATTGTGCTATTTCCTTGCTACACTATTGAGTGATCATTGATCCATTCTCAACATCGGACAAGGTACATTTGGTATAGTTCTTTTCTTCTTCCACTAACATATTTGCTTGGAATGATGGGTAGGCCAACTACTTCTACCAACCCACTCCTCATCGAGCAAGACGAGGACCCAAACACCTATGTCACCAAGAACCACCTCATTGGTGCACAAAGAGCATTGCATCAAGAACAACAAGCATTGAGCTACCTGATACGTCTCCAACGTATCTACTTTTCCTAACGATGTTCCTCTTGTTTTGGATTCTAATTTGCATGATTTGAATGAAACTAACCCCGGACTGACGCTGTTTTCAGCAGAACTACCATGGGGTTGTTGTGCAGAAATAAAAGTTCTCGGAATGGAACGAAATTTTATGAGGAATTTTTATACAATAAACAAGAATTTCTGGAGCCAAGACCCACCAGAGGGGGGCACCTGGGTGGGCACAACCCACCAGGGCGTGCCCCCCTCCTAGCGCGCCCAGGTGGGTTGTCCCCACCTGGTGGCCCCACAGACCCTAAACTGACGCTATAAAATCCTATTTTTCCAGAAAAATCAAGGAGAAAGAATTATCGCGATCCACGAGATGGAGCCGCCGTCACCTCCTGTTCTTCATTGGGAGGCAAGATCTGGAGTCCGTTTGGGGCTCCGGAGAGGGGGATCTTCGTTCTTCGTCATCACCAACCCTTCTCCATCGCCAAATGTATGATGCTCCCCACCGGGAGTGAGTAATTCCTCCGTAGGCTCGCTGGTCGGTGAGGAGTTGGATGAGATTCATCATGTAATTGAGTTAGTTTTGTTAGGGCTTGATCCCTAGTATCCTCTATGTTCTAAGATTGATGTTGCTATGACTTTGCCATGCTTAATGCTTGTCACTTTGGGACCGGGTGCCATGAACTCAGATCTGAACCGTTTATATTATCACCATTATATCCATGTTCTAGATCTGATCTTGCAAGTTATAGTCACCTACTACGTGTTATGATCCGGCAACCCCGGAGTGACAATAGCCGGGACCACTCCCGATGATGACCGTAGTTTGAGGAGTTCATGTATTCACTATGTGTTAATCCTTTGTTCCGGTTCTCCATTAAAAGGAGGCCTTAATATCCCTTAGTTTCCAGTATGGACCCCGCTGCCACGGGAGGGTAGTACAAAAGATGTCGTGCAAGTTCTTTCCATAAGCATGTATGACTATCTACGGAATACATGCCTACATTATATTGACAAACTGGAGCTAGTGCCGTATCGCCCTAGGTTATAACTGTCTCATGATGAATATCATCAAACAAATTACCGATCCAATGCCGACGAACTTACCTTATTTGTTCTTTCTAAGTTACTACTGCTACTGTTATTGTTACACTTGCTACAAAATCACTGCTATCACTGTTACCGTTACCGTTGTTGCTGCTACTATTATCAAAACTATCATACTACTTTGCTGCTGATCACTTTGCTGCAGATAATTAATCTCTAGGTGTGGTTTAATTGACAACTCAGCTGCTAATAGCTTCAAATATTGTTTGGCTCCCCTTGTATTGAATCTATAAATTTGGGTTGAATACTCTACCCTCGAAAACTATTGTGATCCCCTATACTTGTGGGTTATCAAGACCTTTTTCGGGCGCCGTTGCCGGGGAGCATAGCTATATTTGTTGAGTCACTTGGGATTATTATCAATTTATCACTATGAAGAATCTAAAGGATGCTAAGACTAAGATTTTTCCCTCAAAGACGAGGGGAGGTAAGGAACTGCCATCCAGTTCTGCTTTAGATTCACCTTCTGTTATAAGTAAACTTGCAACACCACCACGTGCTATCAATTCTGATATGTCGCAAGTTATTGATTATGCTACTTCTACTATGAATGATGCTTATGATGATGCTAGTACCTTGCTCGATGATGATGTGCCACTTGGTGAATTTCTTGATGAACAAATTGCTAGAGTAATACAACATGATGTTGTTGAATCTGATGATGAGCTTGAAACTGAAACTCCTGAAACACCTGCTAGAACTAGCCTTCTGAGATATGAATTGCCTAAGGTACCGGAAGGTTATGTTATGAATGAGGAGACAACTAGAGATATTCTTGCTTGTAAGGATAGAGATGATCTACAGAAATTATTATGCAAGTATAAAGAAAAATCTCTGAATGCTAGAATGAAATATGATCCTAAGTTTGCTACCTCACCTATCTTTGTTGATGATAAGGATTATGAATTCTCTGTCGACCCAGAGTTAATTATTTTGGTTGAATCTGATCCTTTCCATGGTTATGAAACTGAAACTGTTGTGGCACATCTTACTAAGTTGAATGACATAGCCACCCTTTTTACTCATGATGAGAAGACCTGTTATTACTTTATTCTCAAATTATTTCCATTCTCATTAAAGGGTGATGCTAAAGCTTGGTATGCTCTTGCTCCTGGTTGTGTGCGTAGTCCCCAGGATATGATTTATTACTTCTCTGAAAAATATTTCCTTGCTCATAAGAAACAAGCTGCCTTGCAGGAAATATTTAACTTTGTGCAAACTGAAGAAGAGAGTCTCCCACAAGCTTGGGGGGAGGCTTTGCCAGTTACTTAATGCTTTGCCTGATCATCCTCTTAAGAAAAATGAAATACTTGATATCTTCTATAATGGACTAACCGATGCTTCTAGGGACTTCCTAGATAGTGGTGCTGGTTGTGTTTTCAGGGAACGAACTATTGGGCAAGCTGAAGAATTATTGAATAACATATTGAAAAATTATGATGATTGGACTCTTCCTGAACAACCGCGTAAACCCACTTCGAAGAAGAGGGGTATATTATATCTCAGTCCTGAAGATATGCAAGAGGCAAAGAAATCTATGAAGGAAAAGGTATTAAAGCTGAGGATGTCAAAAAATTACCTCCTATTGAAGGGGCTTAGTACACCACCACCTAAGGTGGTAGAGGTAATTTCTCTAATGAAGTTCAACGATAATGACAATCCTCACAATATGCACCCTAGCCAATGCCTTTGTGAGTTTGAAAACTATATTAGAAAACAAGATCACTTCAATGGAAATGTTATAAAACAATTGTAATATAATTCTGATATGATTGCTCGCTTGAGTGACTTGTTATTTAGAATCTCAAATGATGTTAGAGGTGTTGGAAAGCATGCTTCTATGGTTCAAACTCAGTTAGAACAAGTTGCTAAATCTCAAAGAGAGTTGCTTGATGAAATGAATAATAATAAACATGACTTTGTTGTTAGAGTTGCAACTAGAGGAGGTAAAATGACTCAGGAACCACTTTATCCCGAGGGACACCCAAAAAGAATAGAACAAGATTCACAAAGAATTAACACTGATGCACCTAGTCCTTCTAGAAAGAAAAAGAAGAAGAAAAATGATAGGGCTTTGCATGCTTCTAGTGAACCTGAAATAGAAAAACCTCCTGATAATGATAATGAAACTTCTATCTCTGATGCTGAAACTCAATCTGGTAATGAAAATTCACCTAGTGATAATGAAAAAGATAATGCTGATGTTCATGAACATACTCAACCAAACAATGAAAAAGAACCAGATAATGATGTTGAAATAGAACCACTTGTTGATCTTGATAACCCACAACCTAAGAATAAAAGGTATGATAAAAGAGACTTCATTGCTAGAAAACACGGTAAAGAAAGAGAACCGTGGGTTCAAAAACCTATGCCTTTTCCACCTAAGTCAACTAAAAAGAAATATGATGAAGAATTTGAACGCTTTGCTGAGACGCTGAGGCCAGTCTTTTTGCGTACTCGCTTGACTAATATCCTTAAAATGCCTCCTTATGCAAAGTATATGAAAGACATCATCACTAATAAGAGAAAAATACCGGAAGCTGAAATCTCCACTATGCTTGCTAATTACACTTTTAAATATGGAGTACCCAAAAAACTTGGAGATCCGGGAATACCAACTATACCTTGCTCTATCAAAAAGAATTATGTGAAAACTGCTTTTTGTAATTTAGGAGCTGGTGTTAGTGTTATGCCTTTCTCTTTATATAAAATACTTGACTTGAATAAACTCACACCTACTGAAATATCTTTGCAAATGGCTGACAAATCAACTGCCATACCTATCGGTATATATGAGGATGTGCCCGTTGTTGTTGCTAATGTTACTATTTTGACTGACTTTGTTATACTTGAGATGCCCGAGGACGACAACATATCGATTATCCTTGGTAGACCCTTCTTGAATACTGCAGGGGCTGTTATTGATTGCAATAAAAGTAAGGTCACTTTTCATATCAATAGTAATGAGCATATGGTGCACTTTCCGAGGAAACAATTCCAAGTGAATGGTATCAATGTTATTGAAAAATCTCCGACAATCACTATTGTAAGTTTTCAAATACCTTTGCCTACTGTCAGAAAGAAATATGAAATGCTTATTGTTGGGAACATTCATATCCCCATTGAGGTAACTTAGTGATTTACGAAAGTTCTTCGGTTTCATGCTAATCAAAAGTGGTTGTTAATAAGACTTGATCAACCTTATTAATGAATCATTTTTAGAGGTATGAAGTTGATGAATTTAGTAAGCACTACCTTCTGTCCCTACTTTTTGTTTTCTGTTTTTATTACTTAAATAGCATAAAATGCCATGTTTTGTTTGTTTTCTGAATTTCCCGTGCAATAAAAAAATGACCCAAAAATAAAAGTTCTCAGAATGCTCTGAAATTTTAATATGATTTTTTCTGAATATTTAAGAATTTTTGGTGCAAATAATATCAGAGGGAGGTGCACCAGGTGGGCACAACCCACTGATACGTCTCCTACGTATCTATAATTTTTGATTGCTCCATGCTATATTATCTTCTGTTTTGCACATTATTGGGCTTTATTATACACTTTTATATTATTTTTGGGACTAACTTATTAACCGGAGGCCCAGCCCAGAATTGTTGTCTTTTGCCTATTTCAGAGTTTCGCAGAAAAAGAATATCAGACGGAGTCCAAACGGAATGAAACCTTCGGGAACGTGATTTTTGGAACGAACATGATCCAGAGGACTTGGACCATACGTCAAGAAAGCTACCAGGAAGCCACGAGCTAGGGGGCGCGCCCTCCACCCTCGTGGGCCTCACGTTGTTCCACCGACGTACTCCTTCCTCCTATATATACCTACGTACCCCCAAACGATCAGAGACGGAGCCAAAATCCTAATTCCACCACCGCAACCTTCTATACCCGTGAGATCCCATCTTGGGGCCTGTTCTGGAGCTCCGCCGGAGGGAGCATCGATCACGGAGGGCTTCTACATCAACACCATAGCCTCTCCGATGAAGTGTGAGTAGTTTACCTCGGACCTTCAGGTCCATAGTTATTAGCTAGATGGCTTCTTCTCTCTTTTTGGATCTCAATACAATGTTCTCCCCCTCTCTTGTGGAGATCTATTCGATGTAATCTTCTTTTGCGGTGTGATTGTTGAGACCGATGAATTGTGGGTTTATGATCAAGTTTATCTATGAACAATATTTGAATCTTCTAAATTCCTTTATGTATGATTGGTTATCTTTGCAAGTCTCTTCCAATTATCAGTTTGGTTTGGCCTACTAGATTGATCTTTCTTGCAATGGGAGAAGTGCTTAGCTTTGGGTTCAATCTTGCGGTGTCCTTACCCAGTGACAGTAGGGGCAGCAAGGCACGTATTGTATTGTTGCCATCGAGGATAACAAGATGGGGTTTATATCATATCGCATGAGTTTATCCCTCTACATCATGGCATCTTGCTTAAAGCGTTACTCTGTTCTTATGAACTTAATACTCTAGATGCATGCTGGATAGCGGTCGATGTGTGGAGTAATAGTAGTAGATGCAGGCAGGAGTCGGTCTACTTGTTTCGGACGTGATGCCTATATACATGATCATGCCTAGATATACTCATAACTATGCTCAATTCTGTCAATTGCTCAACAGTAATTTGTTCACCCACCGTAAAATACTTATGCTCCCGAGAGAAGCCACTAGTGAAACCGATGGCCCCGGGGTCTATTTTCCATCATATTAATCTTCCAACACTTAGCTATTTCCATTGCCTTTTATTTTATTTTGCATCTTTATCACAAAAATACCAAAAATATTATCTTATCATATCTATCAGATCTCACTCTCATAAGTGGCCGTGTAGGGATTGACAACCCCTTATCGCGTTGGTTGCGAGGATTTATTTGTTTGTGCAGGTGCGAGGGAGTCGTGTGTAGCCTCCTACTGGATTGATACCTTGGTTCTCAAAAACTGAGGGAAATACTTACGCTACTTTGCTGCATCACCCTTTCCTCTTCAAGGGAAAACCAACGCAGTGCTCAAGAGGTAGCAAGAAGGATTTCTGGCGCCGTTGCCGGGGAGGTCTACGCAAAAGTCAACATACCAAGTACCCATCACAAACCCTTATCTCCCGCATTACATTATATGCCATTTGCCTCACGTTTTCCTCTCCCCCACTTCACCCTTGCCGTTTTATTCACCCTCTCTTTTCCATTCGCCTCTTTTTCGCTTGCTTCTTGTTTGCTCGTGTGTTCGATTGCTTGTTTGTCACAATGGCTCGAGATAATACCAAATTATGTGACTTTACCAATACCAACAATAATGATTTCCTTAGCACTCCGATTGCTCCTCTTACCGATACTGAATCTTGTGAAATCAATGCTGCTTTGTTGAATCTTGTCATGAAAGATCAATTCGCCGGCCTTCCTAGTGAAGATGCCGCTACTCATCTAAATAGCTTCGTTGATTTGTGTGATATGCAAAAGAAGAAAAATTTTGACAATGTTATTGTTAAATTGAAGCTATTTCCTTTTTCGCTTAGAGATCGTGCTAAAGCTTGGTTTTCGTCTTTGCCTACAAATAGTATTGATTCTTGGAATAAGTGCAAAGATGCTTTTATCTCTAAGTATTTTCCTCCCGCTAAGATTATCTCTCTTAGAAACGATATTATGAATTTTAAGCAACTTCATCATGAATAGGTTGCACAAGCTTGGGAGAGAATGAAATTAATGATACGTAATTGCCCCACGCATGGTTTGAATTTGTGGATGATTATACAAAAAAATTATGCCGGATTGAATTTTGCTTCTAGAAATCTTTTACATTCGGCCGTGGGAGGCACTTTTATGGAGATCACTTTAGGAGAATCTACTAAACTCCTAAATAATATTATGGTTAATTATTCTCAATGGCACATTGAAAGATCTACTAATAAAAAAGTGCATGCGATAAAAGAAATTAATGTTTTGAGTGGAAAGATGGATGAACTTATGAAATTATTTGCTACTAAGAGTGTTTCTTCTGATCCTAATGATATGGCTTTGTCTACTTTGATTGAGAATAATAATGAATCTTTGGATGTAAATTTTGTTGGTAGGAATAATTTTGGTAACAACGCGTATAGAGGAAACTTTAATCCTAGGCCTTCTCCTAGTAATTCCTCTAATAATTATGGTAATTCCTGCAACAATTCTTATGGAAATTTTAATAAGATGCCCTCTGAATTTGAGACTAGTGTTAAGGAATTTATGAATTCGCAAAAGAATTTCAATGCTTTGCTTGAAGTTGATGAATTGGCTAGGAACGTTGATAGAATTTCTCTTGATGTTGATTCTTTAAAACTTAGATCTATTCCTCCTAATCATGATATCAATGAGTCTCTCAAAGCCATGATAATTTCCATTGATTAGTGCAAAGAAAGAACCGCTAGGATGCGTGCTAAGAAAGGTTGCTTTATGAAAGCGTGTTCTTCTAGTTCCTATGAAAATAAAGATGAAGATCTAAAGGTTATTGATGTGTCCCCTATTAAATCTTTGTTTTGCAATATCATCTTGATAATTATGGGACTGAATATGATCCACCTTTACCTAGAAGGCGTTCCAGAAATTCGGAGTTTTTAGATCTTGATGCTAAAATTGATAAAAGTGGGATTGAAGGGATCAAAACATTAGATATTAATGAACCCACTATTTTGGATTTCAAGGAATTTAATTATGATAATTGCTCTTTGATAGATTGTATTTCCTTGTTGCAATCCGTGCTAAATTTCCTCATGCTTATAGTCAAAATAAAGCCTTTACCAAACATATCGTTGATGCTTTGATGCAATCTTATGAAGAAAAACTTGAGTTGGAAGTTTCTATTCCTAGAAAACTCTATGATGAGTGGGAACCTACTATTAAAATTAAAATTAAAGATCATGAATGCTATGCTTTGTGTGATTTGGGTGCTAGTGTTTCCACGATTCCAAAAACTTTGTGTGATTTGCTAGGTTTCCGTGATTTTGATGATTGCTCTTTAAACTTGCACCTTGCGGATTCCACTATTAAGAAACCTATGGGAAGAATTAATTATCTTCTTATTGTTGCAAATAGGAACTATGTGCCCGTAGATTTTATTGTTCTTGATATAGATTGCAATCCTTCATGTCCTATTATTCTTGGTAGACCTTTCCTTAGAACGATTGGAGCAATTATTGATATGAAGGAAGGGAATATTAGATTCCAATTTCCATTAAAGAAAGGCATGGAACACTTCCCTAGGAAGAAAATAAAATTACCATATGAATCTATTATGAGAGCCACTTATGGATTGCCTACCAAAGATGGCAATACCTAGATCTATCCTTGCTTCTATGCCTAGCTAGGGGCGTTAAACGATAGCGCTTGTTGGGAGGCAACCCAATTTTATTTTTAGTTTTTTGCTTTTTGATTCTGTTTAGGAATAAATATTTGTTCTAGTCTCTGATAAGATGTGTTTTTATGTTTTAATTAGTGTTTGTGCCAAGTTTAACCTATAGGATCTTCTTGGATGATAGTTATTTGATCTTGCAGAAAATTCCAGAAACTTTCTGTTCATGAAAATAATTGTTAAAAATCACCAGAACGTGATAAAATATTTATTCAAATTGCTTATGATCAATAAACAAATTGTCTAGGTCTTCCTATTTTTGCTGATTGTTTGGAGTTCCATAAGTTTGCGTTAGTTACAGATTACTACAGACTGTTCTGTTTTTGACAGATTCTGTTTTTTGTGTGTTGTTTGCTTATTTTGATGAATCTATGCTTAGTAAAAGAGTTTATAAACCATAGAGAAGTTGGAATACAGTAGGTTTAACACCAATATAAATAAAGAATGTATTCATTACAGTACCTTGACGTGGTCTTTTGTTTTCTTTCGCTAACGGAGCTCACGAGATTTTCTGCTGAGTTTTGTGTTGTGAAGTTTTCAAGTTTTGGGTGAAAGATTTGATGGATTATGGAACAAGGAGTGGCAAGAACCTAAGCTTGGGGATGCCCAAGGCACCCCCAAGATAATCTAAGGACACCTAAAAGCCAAATCTTGGGGATGCCCCGGAAGGCATCCCCTCTTTCGTCTACTTCCATCGGTAACTTTACTTGGAGCTATATTTTTATTCACCACATGATATGTGTTTTGCTTGGAGCGTCTTGTATGATTTGAGTCTTTGCTTTTTAGTTTACCACAATCATCTTTGATGTACACACCTTTTGAGAGAGAGACACATGATTCGGAAATTATTAGAATACTCAATGTGCTTCACTTATATCTTTTGAGTTATATAGTTTTTGCTCTAGTATTTCACTTATATCTTTTAGAGCACAGTGGTGGATTTGTTTTATATAAACTATTGATCTCTCATGCTTCACTTAGATTATTTTGAGAGTATTAAGTAGCATGGTAATTTGCTTAAATAATCCTAATATGCTAGGTATTCAAGAATAGTAAAAACTTTCTTATGAGTGTTTTGAATACTAAGAGAAGTTTGATGCTTGATGATTGTTTTGAGACATGGAGGTAGTGATATTAAAGTTGTGCTAGTTGAGTAGTTGTGAATTTGAGAAATACTTGTGTTGAAGTTTGCAAGTCCCGTAGCATGCACGTATGGTAAACGTTATGTAACAAATTTGAAACATGAGGTGTTCTTTGATTGTCCTCCTTATGAGTGGCGGTCGGGGACGAGCGATGGTCTTTTCCTACCAATCTATCCCCCTAGGAGCATGCGCGTAGTGCTTGGTTTTTGATGACTTGTAGATTTTTGCAATAAGTATGTGAGTTCTTTATGACTAATGTTGAGTCCATGGATTATACGCACTCTCACCTTTCCATCATTGCTAGCCTCTTCGGTACCGTTCATTGCCCTTTCTCACATTGAGAGTTGGTGCAAACTTCGCCGGTTCATCCAAACCCCGTGATATGATATGCTCTTTCACACATAAACCTCCTTATATCTTCCTCAAAACAGCCACCATACCTACCTATTATGGCATTTCCATAGCCATTCCGAGATATATTGCCATGCAACTTTCCACCGTTCCGTTTATCATGACACGTTCATCATTGTCATATTGCTTTGCATGATCATGTAGTTGACATAGTATTTGTGGCAAAGCCACTGTTCATAATTCTTTCATACATGTCACTCTTGGTTCATTGCCTATCCCGGTACACCGCCGGAGGCATTCATATAGAGTCATACTTTGTTCTAGTATCGAATTGTAATCATTGAGTTGTAAATAAATAGAAGTGTGATGATCATCAGTTTCTAGAGCATTGTCCCAAGTGAGGAATAAAAAAAGAGAGAGAAAGGCCATAAAAAAGAGACGGCCCAAAAAATGAGAGAAAAAGAGAGAAGGGACAATGTTACTATCCTTTTACCACACTTGTGCTTCAAAGTAACACCATAATCTTCAAGATAAAGAGTCTCTTGTTTTGTCACTTTCATATACTAGTGGAAATTTTTCATTATAGAACTTGGCTTGTATATTCCAAAGATGGGCCTCCTCAAGTGCCCTAGGTCTTCGTGAGCAAGCAAGTTGGATGCACACCCACTTAGTTTCTTTTGTTGAGCTTTCATATATTTATAGCTCTGGTGCATCGTTGCATGGAAATCCCTACTCCTTGCATTAACATCAATCAATGGGCATCTCCATAGCTCATTGATTAGCCTCGTTGATGTGAGACTTTCTCCTTTTTTGTCTTCTCCACATAACCCCCATCATTATATTCTATTCCAACCATAGTGCTATATCCATGGCTCGCGCTCATGTATTGCGTGAAGGTTGAAAAAGTTTGAGATTACTAAAGTGTGAAACAATTGCTTGGCTTGTCATCGGGGTTGTGCATGATGAGAGCATTCTTGTGTGACGAAAATGGAGCATGACTAAACTATATGATTTTGTAGGGATGAACTTTCTTTGGCCATGTTATTTTGAGAGGACATAATTGCTTAGTTAGCATGCTTGAAGTATTATTATTTTTATCTCAATATTGAACTTTTATCTTGAATCTTTCGGATCTGAATATTCATACCACAATTAAGAAGAATTACACTGAAATTATGCCAAGTAGCATTCCACATCAAAAATTCTGTTTTTATCATTTACCTACTCGAGGACGAGCAGGAATTAAGCTTGGGCATGCTTGATACGTCTCCAATGTATCTATAATTTTTGATTGCTCTATGCTATATTATCTTCTGTTTCGGACATTATCGGGCTTTATTATACACTTTTATATTATTTTGGGGACTAACCTATTAACCGGAGGCCCAACCCAGAATTGTTGTTTTTTGCCTATTTCAGAGTTTCGCAGAAAAAGAATATAAAACGGAGTCCAAACGGAATGAAACCTTCGGGAACGTGATTTTTGGAACAAACATGATCCAGAGGACTTGGACCCTACGTCAAGAAAGCTTCCAGGAAGCCACGAGGTAGGGGGCGCGCCTACCCCCCTGGGCACGCCCTCTACCCTCGTGGGCCCCACGTTGCTCCACCGACGTACTCCTTCCTCCTATATATACCTACGTACCCCCAAACGATCAGAGACGGAGCCAAAAACCTAATTCCACCACCGCAACCTTCTGTACCCGTGAGATCCCATCTTGGGGCCTGTCCGGAGCTCCGCCGGAGGGGGGCATCGATCACGGAGGGCTTCTACATCAACACCATAGCCTCTCCGATGAAGTGTGAGTAGTTTACCTCAGACCTTCGGGTCCATAGTTATTAGCTAGATGGCTTCTTCTCTCTTTTTGGATCTCAATACAATGTTCTCCCCCTCTCTTGTGGAGATCTATTCGATGTAATCTTCTTTTGCGGTGTGTTTGTTGAGACCGATGAATTGTGGGTTTATGATCAAGTTTATCTATGAACAATATTTGAATCTTCTGAATTCTTTTATGTATGATTGGTTATCTTTGCAAGTCTCTTTGAATTATCAGTTTGGTTTGGCCTACTAGATTGATCTTTCTTGCAATGGGAGAAGTGCTTAGCTTTGGGTTCAATCTTGCGGTGTCCTTTCCCAGTGACAGTAGGGGCAGCAAGGCACGTATTGTATTGTTGCCATCGAGGATAACAAGATGGGGTTTATATCATATTGCATGAGTTTATCCCTCTACATCATGTCATCTTGCTTAAAGCATTACTCTGTTCTTATGAAGTTAATACTCTAGATGCATGCTGGATAGCGGTCGATGTGTGGAGTAATAGTAGTAGATGCAGGCAGGAGTCGGTCTACTTGTTTCGGACGTGATGCCTATATACATGATCATGCCTAGATATACTCATAACTATGCTCAATTCTATCAATTGCTCAACAGTAATTTGTTCACCCACCATAAATACTTATGCTCTCGAGAGAAGCCACTAGTGAAACCTATGGCCCCCGGGTCTATTTTCCATCATATTAATCTTCCAACACTTAGCTATTTCCGTTGCCTTTTATTTTATTTTGCATCTTTATCACAAAAATACCAAAAATATTATCTTATCAGATCTCACTCTCGTAAGTGACCGTGTAGGGATTGACAACCCCTTATCACGTTGGTTGCGAGGATTTATTTGTTTGTGTAGGTGCGAGGGACTCGTGTGTAGCCTCCTACTGGATTGATACCTTGGTTCTCAAAAACTGAGGGAAATACTTACGCTACTTTGCTACATCACCCTTTCCTCTTCAAGGGAAAACCAACGCAGTGCTCACCCACCTGGGCGCGCCAGGACCCCCAGGCACGCCCTGGTGGGTTGTGGTCCCCACGTGGGCCCCCTTACTTATCTCTTTACACCACATCATCACCTACCTCCAGAAAAAATTCTCCATTGCTCTCTCTCCCGTGTTCTTGCTCTCAAGCCCGCGGATTTCGATCTCTTTGCTTGAAGCTCTGTTTATGAACCTGTTTCGGGGGATAGTTGCTTGGTATGTGACTCCACTGTTTGTCCAATTAGTTTTTGTTTTAATGGTTTATATTTTGAATAATTAGCTACTCTTGGTGCTGTTGTAGATGAGCTTGCATGTTGAATTCTTAGAGTTCTAAGTAGTTTGAATGCTTGCTATGGCCTCTATGTATCCCTATGAGTAGTTGCTATCAATTTTGTGAAGTTTTGTTGATAAAAATTTGTGGACTAAAAATTTCAGAATTTTGTTTCTAGGAAAAAAGATGAATATCTTTAGGAAGTTTGCTTCTAAGAAGAACTCCAAGGGTGTTATTGGGGAGTCGTCTGACAGTGATCTCCATCCTCGGAGGTTGGCGGAGGTACGGCCGTGCGAATGGCCGCATACCCAGTTCATGGAAGAGGTTGGAATATTTCAGGAGTTCACACAATATGCTACTAATGCCGGCCTCACCGACTTCATCGCAGATGAGTGTGAACAGCATCAAATCCTCACAAACATCTTTGTTCAAAGTTTTACTTTCCTTTCTAGGAATAATTCTCCTGAAGTGCGGTTTGATTTATATGTTGAAACTCATCAGATACCACTTACTGAATTTTGTAACATATGCATGATCCATTCTTACGGGAGCTTAGCTGAGCCTAGGCCGGCTGAGTTTGAGGCATTGTATCGCACTTTGACAGTGGAGATGAGAGAGGGGTGTCAGCTATCACTGCCGCTGGCTTGCATTTTCCTGCTATTCACTACTTTGCTCTTTTCATTGCAAAATGCTTGCTTGCTAGAGAGAAGGTGGGTGCACTCAGTTCACCAGACCTTGTTGTTTTACGTCGTGCACTAGAGGGCGACAACACTTATAGCTTGGGAGCTATTGTGGCTCGTCGCCTCCACATTAATAAGTCCAAGGGTAAAATACATGGTGGGATTTTTGCTACTCGTTTGGCTGCTCACTTTATTGTTGAGGTACGCCCTCATGATTACCCTCTGACCAAGGTTTACCTAGACCGCGCAGCCATGGAGCACCACCATTTTATTGCACGAGATTACCCCGACATTCCTATTCCTTATAACCTGGTTTTTCGCATTGAAACTCGTGACATTATTCCATTGCCTGCTCCTGCTTTTTTGATCATGTTGCTATGGGCGGATTTAGGATTATGCCTGCAGATATCATCGCCAACCGGAACAACCAGGCTGCAGCAGTGGAGGAGCCTCAGCAGTGGGATGAGTGGATGCCCGCTCCTCAGTACCCCAACTAGCATCCAGGCTACTAATGGATTACCAAGTTAGGCCAAAAGCCTAAGCTTGGGGGAGTACGTGTTTCTCACCGACATTACATTCATGTTCACACATTTCATTACAGTTGTCGGTGTTCACACTTTTTCATTGTATCATCCATGCTTAGATATATTTTCTTGCTTTCTTCTTGTGTGTTTGAAAAACCTTAGAAAAACCAAAAAAATAGTTGTAGTTAGTTTACTTTCTATGCATGTTTAGTAGTAGCACTAAAAAGAAAACCCAAAAAGATTTCCTGGTTCTTCTTTTGCTTGTTGGGACCTTTCCCGTGTAAATAGTTTTTCTCGTTTTGCTTTTCCGTTTTATGTGCTTGTTCAAGAAAACCAAAAACTCCAAAAATATTTCAATGTGTTTGTCTGAATTTCTTTTCTTTTTATTCGAGTCTTACCGAGGAGAAGACCATGATGAAAATGTTGAGTGGCTTTCATATGAATAATTGTTAATCTAATAAAGAGCCCAGTTTACCTTGTCTTCTCCTGTTGAATAAAATGTTTGCAGATTCCAGCCTAGTCCAGGGCAGTCTTGCACTACTATTATTATTTTCACATCGTTCGGTCATGCAAGTGAAAGGCAATAATGATGATATTCGATGAACTGGCCGTGGCAGCGAGAAACTGGTATGAACTCGACTTGTTATGTTTGTGTAAATATGTTTAACCTAGTATCCATGATTCAGCCCATTATGATTAAACATGTTTGCAATGACAATTAGAGATTATAGTTTCTCATGCCATGCATAAGTAGCTGGGAGTGGATAATGATTTATCTTGGATATCAACATTGCGTTAAAATGATTATTATGTAGTATGATAGTATGGTATCCTCCTCTGAATGTTCTAGTGGCTTGACTTGGCACATGTTCATGCATGTAGTTGAATCAAAACCAACATAGCCTCTATGATATTTATGTTCATGGTGCTCATATCCTACTCATGCTAATGTCCAATGTTACTTATGCATAATGCTGTTCATGACCGTTGTTGCTCTCTAGCTAGCTGCTTCTCAATCTATTTGCTAGCATTCGCCTGTACTAAGTGGGAATTCTCCTTGTACATCAAAAACCTTGAACCCAAAGTTATTCCAGATGAGTCCACCATACCTACCTATATGCGGTATTACCCTGCCGTCCTAAGTAAATTTGCATGTGCCACCTCTAAAAACTTCTAATAAATATCCTTTTTGTGTGCATGGATCGTTCATGGAATGACAGGAGGTGGTCGGTATCTTCCATGCTAAGCGGGTTATTCTCAGGTCGAGTGTTCATTCACTCGCCATCGCACGAGAAAAGAGCGGTAATAGGGATGCCCAATCCCAAACAGCAAACAGAAAAAGCTTACAAATAATCAAACAAAAACTCCCAATGGAGTCAAAACCTTTACTTTTATCGCTTGGGAACTGCCACTAGCGTGCTTAGCATGGAAGACATTGATAACTGATGGTCGTGAAGTAAATGAGAAGGGTGCATGTCTCAAAATATCATTTACTTCTGTTTTAAAAAATTGAGCTCTGGCACCTTTGCAAATCACTGCTTCCCTCTGCGAAGGGACTATCTATTTACTTTTATGTTGTGTCATCACCTTCTAAAATAAGCACCAGAACCTGAGAGCACTGTTGTCATGCTTATGCATTGTCTGTAGCTAATGTTGGGTGCATCATGAATGGATCTTTTCTACCATGAATTACAGTGTTTAGTCGCTGCTTGAACTTTGGAGGTGCTCTGCATTTATGTTTTGCGGTCTCAGAAAGGGCTAGCGAGATACCACTATTGTCATATTATATCATGGTTGTTTTGACAGTGTGTTGCCGTTTGAGATATCTTATTATTGCTCGCTAGCTGATTATGTCATTGATATGAGTCAATATAATCTTTAAGAGTTATTGTCGGCATGGTTAGTTATAATGTTGGCTGAAAACCTGGGTGTTGTTTAAGCTTATTTATGCAAACAAGAGCAAAAGAGTTCGTATAAGTTTTTCTTTTTCACTTTCAGTTTATCAACTGAATTGCTTGAGGACAAACAAAGGTTTAAGCTTGGGGGAGTTGATACGTCTCCAACGTATCTACTTTTCCTAATGCTTTTCCTCTTGTTTTGGACTCTAATTTGCATGATTTGAATGAAACTAACCCCGGACTGACGTTGTTTTCAGCAGAACTACCATGGTGTTGTTTTTGTGCAGAAATAAAAGTTCTTGGAATGGAACGAAACTTTGCGAGGAATTTTTATACAATAAACAAGAATTTTTGGAGCCAAGACCCACCAGACGGGGGCACCTGGGTGGGCACAACCCACCAGCGCCCCCCCCCCCTCCTGGCGCGCCTAGGTGGGTTGTCCCCACCTGGTGGCCCCGCAGACCCTAAAACCGATGCTATAAAATCCTAATTTTCTAGAAAAAATCAGGGAGAAAGAATTATCCCGATCCACGAGACGGAGCCGCCGTCACCTCCCGTTCTTCATCGGGAGGCCAGATCTGGAGTCCGTTTGGGGCTCCGGAGAGGGGGATCTTCGTTCTTCGTCATCGCCAACCCTTCTCCATCACCAATTCCATGATGCTCCCCACCGGGAGTGAGTAATTCCTTGGTAGGCTCGCTGGTCGGTGAGGAGTTGGATGAGATTCATCATGTAGTTGAGTTAGTTTTGTTAGGGCTTGATCCCTAGTATCCACTGTGTTCTAAGATTGATGTTGCTATGACTTTGCCATGCTTAATGCTTGTCACTTTGGGCCCGGGTGCCATGAACTCAGATCTAAACCGTTTATGTTATCATAATTATATCCATGTTTTAGATCCGCTCTTGCAAGTTATAGTCACCTACTACGTGTTATGATCCAGCAACCCCGGAGGGACAATAGTCGGGACCACTCCCAGTGATGACCGAGTTCATGTATTCACTATGTGTTAATGCTTTGTTCTGGTTCTCTATTAAAAGGAGGCCTCAATATCCCTTAGTTTACAGTATGGACCCCGCTGCCACGGGAGGGTAGGACAAAAGATGTCATGCAAGTTCTTTCCATAAGCACGTATGACTATTTACGGAATACATGCCTACATTATATTGACAAACTGGAGCTAGTGTCGTATTGTCCTAGGTTATAACTGTCTCATGATGAATATCATCCAACAAATTACCGATCGAATGCCTACGAATTTACCTTATATTGTTCTTACTAAGTTACTATTGCTACTGTTACTGTTACACTTGCTACAAAATCACTGCTATCGTTGTTACCGTTACAATTGTTGCTGCTACTATTATCAAAACTATCATACTAATTTGCTACTGATCACTTTGCTGCAGATAATTAATCTCTAGGTGTGGTTGAATTGACAACTCAGCTGCTAATACCTTCAAATATTCTTTGGCTCCCCTCGTGTCGAATTTATAAATTTGGGTTGAATACTCTACCCTCGAAAACTGTTGTGATCCCCTATACTTATGGGTTATCACGACCGCATCGACAATCTCGCCACCGACTTGCGACATTCCAAGCAATGTACAAGAGACTACTTCGACAACAAGCTCGACGAACAAAAACATGGACGAGATTTATGCCTTGTTGGTCAACCGCTCTTCTACCACTTCGACATATTCAAGACAGAGCCGCTCGAGTCGACACTCAGACGACACCATCTCTGGCTCAAGTACACCAACATCGAACACTCTTCGACGAGCCGCGCGCCAAGACCATCAAGCAAACCGCAATCCTCTACAGGGCAATCGCCCACAAGAGCAACTTGACGAGTAAGAACATCGGCATCGCCAAAATCAAGCTACCTTTGCGCAAGGACAAGAACGGCAACGCCTACGCCAACAAGAGGAAGAGCGAGCACGCCAACACCAAGACGCACAAGATGCTAAGGCACAACGTCAACAACAACGACAACGAGAAGCTCAAGCACTTGAGGCGCAACATGCCCTCCGAGACACAAGTCGTGCCGTTGACACACGCAACCGATATACTCATGAGCAAGACGAAGCACTTCGCGACGAAGTTCAAGAAAGGAACTATCAAGCACGATTGCACCGACAAGTTCCACAAGCTCGACAAGAACCTCAAGTTCACCAAGAGCAAAAAGACAATGGGAATCCTCCATGCCAAGAGCAAGTTGAGGGAGACAATCCTCCTTGTCAAGGACGTCATCAACCTCGACCCCGACACAATGATGAGCAACGCTACGGCAAACTCAAGTTCACCATGCCCAAGTTCACCGGAAGCAATGATCCCGAAGTGTACCTTTCATGGGCATTGAAGGTTGACAAGATCTTTCGTTTACACAACTATGAGGAAGAGAAGAAGATCGCCATGGAATCCCTTGAGTTCCAAGAGTATGTCCTCATTTGGTGGGAGCAAGTCATTGAGCGCCGTGAGGCAAGAGGTGAACCACCCATCACAACTTGGGCACAAATGAAGGATGTCATGAGAGCGCGCTTTGTGCCAACCTACTACAACCGCGACCTCTTCAAGAAATTACAACTCCTCAAGCAAGGAACAAAGACCGTTGAAGAGTACTACAGGGAAATGGAAATTGCATGATACGAGCTAATGTCACGGAAGATGATGAGAATACTATGGCACGTTTCTTGAATGGACTCAATCATCCTATCAAGAAGATCGCTGACTTCCAACCATACTCAAACCTCGTCGAGCTAGTGCACCAAGCCACAAAGGCAGAGCGACAAGTGCAAGATGACTTCAAATATGCCAAGTACTCTTCCAAGACATATGGCTCATACAATCAAGCTTCCTCGACTACAACACCTTCTACCTCAACGAAACCTTCTACAAGCAACGGCGACAAGTCAAGTTACAAGAAAACTTCGACAACCTCAAGTCGACCCCCTATGACAAGCAACTTCAAGACGAGAGCTTCATCATCTACAACTCAACCAGATGAGACCATCAAGACAATTTCCATCAAATGCTTCACATGCAGCGGCTGAGGCCACAAGTCCTTCGAGTGTACCAACAAGCGCACCATGATCTTCAACGACGACAGTACATATGACTGCATGAGTGAAGGTGAAATTAAAGCACTAGAGAATGTGGCTATGCACCGGCAAGTGAACGAAGATGAAGATGACCAAGTCTTTTGTAACGAAGATTCGAGCCCCGCTCTAGTTGTCTCCAAGGTCTTGACTCTTCAACATCAACAAGACGAAGACCAAAGATGCCATATCTTCCACACCAAGGAGGGAATCAATGGAAGACCCGTGAAGGTCATCATCCACGGAGGAAGTTGCCATAACTTGGCAAGTGAAGAACTATACTCCAAGCTCCAATTGGTCAGGATGAAGCACTCGCATCCCTACAAGGTCCAATGGCTTAGCGACTCCGAAACAATTCAAGTGGAACACATGGTCCAAGTCTCCTTCAAAATCAGAGCATAAGAAGACGCTTTGGAGTGTGATGTTGTTCCTATGTCCGTTTGCCACCTCCTACTTGGACGACCATGGCAATTTGAATGCGGCGTCATCCACAACGGGCGAACCAATCACTATAGCTTCTAGATGAAAGGGAAGGAGTACGTGCTACGACCTATGTCTCCAAGCCAAGTGATTTCCGATAAGCAAGCTAGCAACCATCATGGAGAAAATAGTGAGAGAGTGAGCCACCCAAAAGGGAGTGAGAGCCACAAGCCCAAAATGAGTGTCTCCACGATGAGCGACAAGAAAAATCTAGTGCTATTCGCTACCAAAAGTGAGATGAGAGAAGTGTGTGAGAACCCATCAAGTGTTATGCATTATGTCCTCTTGTGCAAGGATGAGGCACCAAAAACTAACACCTCTCACAATCTACCTTTAATGTTATCTTCTCTTTTGCAGGAATTCAAAGATGTATTTCCCGATGAACTACCTCTGGGACTACCTCCACTACAAGGCATCGAACACCGCATCGACCTCATACCGGGATCACCTCTTCCTAACAAGGCTCCCTACCGCGTCAACCCCGAGGAAACCAAGGAGATCCAACAGCAAGTACAACAACTCATCGACAATGGCCATGTACGAGAAAGCTTGAGCCCATGTGCCATCCCAGTAATCCTTGTTCCCAAAAAAGATGGTACATATCGCATGTGTTCCGATTGTCGTCCTATCAATGCTATCAACGTTCGCTATAGATATCATATTCCACGCCTTGATGATATGCTAGATGAGCTTAGCGGAGCCACAATTTTCTCTAAAATTGATCTTAAGAGTGGCTACTATCAAATACGCATCCAAGAAGGTGATGAATGGAAAACCGCTTTCAAAACCAAGTTTGGCTTGTATGAATGGTTGGTCATGCCAATGGGTTTATCCGAAGAACCCGGAACATTTATGCGTGTGATGCATTTTGTTCTTCGCCCTTACATTGGCGTATTTGTTGTGGTCTACTTTGACGATATTCTTGTATTTAGCAAATCCCTCAAAGATCATGTCACCCATCTTAGGACCGTTTTCAAACCCTTAGAAAAGAGCGCCTTTATGCTAATATGGACAAATGCCTTTTTGGTGTTGATAAGCTTATTTTCTTGGGTTTCGTTGTGTCTTCTAAGGGTGTTCATGTAGATGAATCTAAGATCAATGCTATTAAAACTTGGCCCCAACCAACCAACTTGCAACAAGTGCGAAGTTTCCTTGGCCTAGCCAGCCTCTATCGTAGATTCGTTAAGGACTTCAACACTATTGCATCCCCTTTGCATGCTTTGAGTACGAAAAATGCACCATTTGTTTGGGGACCATCCCAAGATACCGCATTCAATGAGCTAAAGAATTTTCTTACACATGCCCCTTTGCTTGCATTACCCAACTTTGACAAACCATTTGAGATACATTGCGATGCTAGTGGTTATGGCATAGGAGGTGTGTTAATGCAAGAGAAGCACCCCATAGCTTACTTTTGTGAAAAACTTTCTGGAGCGCAACTAAATTACCCCATATATGACAAAGAGCTATGTGCTTTAGTTCGAGTCTTGCATGTTTGGGAGCATTATCTCTGCCCTCATGAGTTCATATTCGAATTATGGACATTAAATGCCTAGAAAACTCAATTAATGTATAAAAAGGCCAAACGAACCCTGGATAATTTCAAATTTCAGCACGAATCTCCGGTTGCTCCATGTTGCCTATAGAAAAAATTAAAGGCGAGAAGAGGCACTGATTATCATTTCGCCCACAAGGGGGGCATGTTCCCTATCGGAACCACGAGGCTTCTTGAGAGAAGCTCTGGTTTGTAAGAGGCTTGTAATAAAGCTTGCCCCAAATTGGACAATTTTTTTATCACGACATATATGTGCCATGTCGTGACACCATGCCAAGTTTCGTGATTTTTTGGTGAGTTTTGGATTTACGGGGATTTAAAACCCGAGATTCTCAATGTTTGAGGCCGAGCCAAGACACCGAGAGAGTTGTAATTCATTCCCATTCCTTGCATGGACCTAAAAAGCCATTTTGGTGCACTCGAGCATATATTTGTACTTTAAATTTGAATTATGCACATTAAATTAATGCCTACAAAACTCAAATTTAATGTATAAAAAGGGCCAAACGAACCCTGAATATTTAAAGCAGTTCTGTTCAACCATCTAGCACGCATGGGTAAGCACTGTGCGCACGCGTCGTGCTAGCTCACGCTTCCTTCTTTCCTAAGTTTTCCATATTAATGGTGTTATATATCCAAACAGGCTGTCGTTTCCCATCACTCCCCCAATCGGTTTCCCACCACTCCTCCCATCGATTTCCCGCTGCCAGTGTTAGTGGGCATAGAAGGTTAGGTGGCAACTGTTGGGGAACGTAGTAATTTCAAAAAAAATCCTACGCACACGCAAGATCATGGTGATGCATAGCAACGAGAGGGGAGAGTGTTGTCCACGTACCCTCGTAGACCGAAAGTGGAAGCGTTATGACAACGCGGTTGATGTAGTCGTACGTCTTCACGATCGATTGATCCTAGTACCGAACGTACGACACCTCCGCGATCAGCACACGTTCAACTCGGTGACGTCCCATGAACTCACAATCCAGTAGAGCTTCAACGGACAGCTTCGTCAGCACGACGGCGTGATGACAGTGATGATGAAGCTACCGGCGCAGGGCTTCGCCTAAGCACTACGACGATATGACCGAGGTGGATTATGGTGGAGGGGGCACCGCACACGGCTTCGAACAATCAACTTGTGTGTTCTAGGGTGCCCCCCTGCCCCCGTATCTAAAGGAGCAAGGGGGAAGCCGGCCTGCCTTGGGGCGCCCCAAGGAGAGGGGGAGTCCTCCTCCTAGTGGGAGTAGGACTCCCCTTTCCTAGTTCAACTAGGAAGGAGGAAGGAGGAAGGAAGGAGAGGGAGAGAGGGAGGAAAGAGGGGGCGCCGCCTCCCCCCCCCCCCCTCCTTGTCCAATTCGGACTCCCAAGGGGGGGCAGCCCTAGGCCTTCTCCTCTCTCTCCCACAAGGCCCATGTTGGCCCATTATATCCCCCGAGGGTTCCGATAACCCCCCCGGCACTCCGATAAATATCCGGTGACCCCCGGAACTCATCCGGTGTCCGAATATAGTCGTCCAATATATCAATCTTTATGTCTCGACCATTTCGAGACACCTCGTCATGTCCGTGATCACATCCGGGACTCTGAACTATCTTCGGTACATCAAAACACATAAACTCATAATACCGATCGTCACTGAACGTTAAGCGTGCAGACCCTACGGGTTCGAGAACTATGTAGACATGACCGAGACATGTCTCCGGTCAATAACCAATAGTGGAACCTAGATGCTCATATTGGCTCCTACATATTCTACGAAGATCTTTATCGGTCAAACCGCATAACAACATATGTTGTTCCCTTTGTCATCGGTATGTTACTTGTCCGAGATTCGATCGTCGGTATCTCAATACCTAGTTCAATCTCGTTATCGGAAAGTCTCTTTACTCATTCCGTAATGCATCATCACGTAACTAACTCATTAGTTACATTGCTTGCAAGGCTTATAGTGATGTGCATTACCGAGAGGGCCCAGAGATACCTCTCCGACAATCGGAGTGACAAATCCCAATCTCGATCTATGCCAACTCAACAAGTACCATCGGAGACACCTGTAGAGCACCTTTATAATCACCCAGTTACGTTGTGACATTTGGTAGCACACAAAGTGTTCCTCCAGTATTCGGGAGTTGCATAATCTCATAGTCATAGGAACATGTATAAGTCATGAAGAAAGCAATAGCAACATACTAAACGATCAAATGCTAAGCTAGCGGAATGGGTCAAGTCAATCACATCATTCTCTAATGATGTGATCCCGTTAATCAAATGACAACTCATGTCGATGGCTAGGAAACTTAACCATCTTTGATTCAACGAGATAGTCAGGTAGAGGCATACTAGTGACACTCTGTTTGTCTATGTATTCACACATGTACTAAGTTTCCGGTTAATACAATTCTAGCATGAATAATAAACATTTATCATGATATAAGGAAATATAAATAACAACTTTATTATTGCCTCTAGGGCATATTTCCTTCAGCAACACACCATCCATACCGCAGTATACCATCCAAGCATGCCAATCCGGCGAATCATCGCCGTCGTCATCAACCTCCTCGACGAAGAGAATGAGCCAGAGCAGGTTGAAGAGCAATAACGGTCGTGCGCCGCCAAGCATGATGGTATCAACGTGCCCTAGTGCTTGAGCGGGCCAACGTCTGCACATGTGTTCGTCGCCCCCCATGGAGCAGAGCAGAGCAAGAGTGTCAAAGAACTTCCACGCAAGAGCAGGAGAACTCCGTCGCGCATCAACTGGGGTTTTCCGCAATTAACTGGGCAACTATCTTGTTCTTAATTAATGAAAAGGCAAAGCTTTTGCTTCTTCTGGCTAGTTTTATGTAAAAAATAGTGTAAGTTTGAATGGAAGTGGTCCGGTATGTAAAGATTGCACATAGTTTCTAAAAGCACAAACGTGTGTGATAGTAGGGAGTAGGTCCCACATGGTGACCAGTGGGAAATGACTTAAAGGAGAGGAGGCAACTCTTATCAGCAAGGGTCGGCTTCCCATCTGCTAACCGAGTCGAACAAAATGCAGAAGTTAAGCGTGCTGGGGCTGGAGGCGTCTAAGGATGGGTGACTGGAGTTGCATATCTCAAGCTTCATTGAAACGTCATGACACGGTCGTTAAAGCCATTTAGCATCTAAATGTGTTTGTAGTGACATGTCATGTCGATTATATAAACCTTGAGATCCTTATTTTGGCAATTTTTAGAATGATGTTTTTTTCTTGTTTTAAAAAATCAGAGAACGATCGAGATCTGTGGGCCCACACAATCTATCCCTTTGACCCTTCTCGTACCTTGAGATCCTTGTTTTGGTAACTTGTAGAATGTTGTTTTTTTGTTATTTCTAGTTTTGAAATATCGGAGAATGATCGAGATTTGTGGGACCACACAAATTATCCCTTTGACCCAATGTACGAGAAGGGTGACGGTGTCCTGGACTAGGGGGTACTCAACACGTCTTCTCCCGACCAGCTGGATCGGGCCGAGGACCCCCATGGCGGTTCACTATTGGGCCAGTCCGAACAGCCCATGCCGCATACAAGGAGGATTCCACAAGACTTGGCGCCCAAGACAAGGACTCCTCTAAACCCTAGGCCTACGGTGCATATATAAACCGAGGCCAGGCTAGTCAATAGACAATCTCATATTCATTACTACAATCTCATGGTAGATGCATGTACTCTGTACTATCCCCCATATGAATACAATCAAAAGCAGGACGTAGGGTTTTACCTCCATCAAGAGGGACCGAACCTGGGTAAAATCCCGTGTCCATGTTACCATCGCTCCTAGACGCCTAGCTTAGGACCCCTACTATGAGATATGCCGGATATAGAACCGACATTGGTGCTTTCATTGAGAGCCTGCTGGGTGATCGCTGCGGTTCGATGGGATGATCAGGTGATGTCTTTCCGATTAGATCTATTCATCATCACTTAATTTCTTTAAGGACTACCTTTTCTGATTTTACGTTGTCGTGTTCATGGATTTATGCACGGACACGGATAATCTATATGATCTGCACTCCTTGGCGGGCGACGGAAGGGTTCCACATGCGGAGGACTTTATCCGTACTAGTAAACAAATCGGATGTCCAACCCTGATGCGTCCCCAAGATTTAACTATCCGGACTAGTGTTAAAGTACTACCTCAATTAGTACTAGAGGCAACACAAATCCCGAGGCCTTTCGGCGGCAACGTCGGCCGACCAAGCCACCTTTTTAGGCACCCAAGCACACGGGGAGCAGGATTGCATGCACCAGGGAGGCTCCTTTCTCTCTCACACTTTTTTAAATCCAGTACTTGGGCTGCAGCTTGTCCTCTACTAGTACTACTTTTTGCTGATAAGTGCATAGGCTAAAAGTACTACTAATCTTAATTCAATTGCTAGTACTGCTATTTCACGTATTGGTGAATCTTCCTGAAAAGATCAAGGCCAAAGTGATCTGATTACTGATCCAGATCGTTTTCTTTTCTTTCTACTTCGGTCTGATGTGGTCATCGTCGTCAAATTTCATTTCTCTTGGCTAATTGCTTAGCACGTAAAATTACAACACACAGATTGTTTTCTGCTGGTTTGTACTGCACTATTTTTTGCAGAGACCCTTCATCAAACCGACCTCCGCATTCGGATTGGCGGTTCCATATATTGTCCGGCCCGATGCACTCCGGCCAGACGTCTCTCGTCCATCATCATCTCATCTGCTAGCAAGTTTCGACGTCGTCGGATAAGTCGACAGGTGCAATTGTTTTAATTATTTGTGTTGCACATGTTAATAATATTTCAAAGAGTATTTTCCGCTCGTCGGCGGTTTTTTGTATTGCAGGTCTTGCAGCCTGGTCTACTTTGAGGCCGTCGTTTTAGGGCGATCCGATATGTCGTAGTTGTACCATAGACATTGTGTCTGTAACTCGGTAATCGCGCTTCGACCGCGTCACGCGGTCAATTCGGCAAGCCGACGTCGTCATCCCAATCGGCATAAATCAGCTCGCGTGATCACCTTGTTAGTCAAATTGCCATACCTACATGTTCGGTTGCCTCGGCGACTTCGGCATCGCCGAGAGAGCTCTACCTCGTCGGGTGTTCGGCGCATGGGCCATACTCCTTTTATTATTCGCTTTGCATAAATTATTAATTGTGCAACGATTTTTTCTTTTTTTATTTATTTATTATTATTACTATTATCTCCGGCTTGCACTACTTTCTGTGCACAGGTAAATGATGCGGGTCAGGCAGCGCTGTCACTTCGGCGTACCGACGTGCCGACGTGGGGTTTCCGTCGTCGCCTTACCGACCTACCGCGTCACCTCGGCTGGACTGGGGGCTTTGCCATCTCTTCATCAAACCTACTCCGGGGACTCCGGCATCATCAGCCGACCAGCTTCGTCAGCTCGGCTGGACCGAGGGCTGCCCCTCAACACGTCAACCGTGCTATGTCGCCACTTCGTCAAGCCGAGCTCTTTTCTCGGACACTTCAGAGCCGGCTTGGGGGCTGGGACCTCGGCCAGGCCGAGGACTATGTCTTCGTCCCGCCATAAAGTCCGAACCTCATCATCAACAGCGAGCATGCTAACCAGCTAAGTCGCTTTCATGCTCAATTTGTTTAATGAAAATTTTGTTCGGTTCGACCAAGCATTATACTTTTTTGGCAAAAAGTTGTTTGTGAAAAACTTCCTTGTCAAAACTTTGTTTGCGACACACAAATTCAAATACCCCGTTTACTTGGGGGCTTCCTTTATGAAGCCTTTCCTCTTGCATATGATTATACTTGTATGGCTTCGTTCCTTGTTCGTGTATTACGCCACAATATGCACCATGTTGGCTTAAGTGTTCCGCAAGCTGGGTTGCCTTGCTCCTGTGTTTACCCCTACGTTCCTGACTGTTCGGCTAGGGAGTAAAGGGAGCACCTCTGCGATTGTCACGATCGGGTCATCCGAGCTCGGACCTCACACTGGGTGAAGCCGAAAGCTAGTGTTCTTATTGTTTTCAATCATGGTCGGCACACAACGGAACTCATGAGTACAAAAAATCTATTGCACAAGTCTCATAGTAACAATGAGCAACCGAAGAAAGGTATCGGTGGGGGTACTGTTTTCTTCGAAGATGCTTCTTACACTTCGTTAGTAATATAGCATAAGTTCCCTGAGCGCGCTTTGTCTGTTACAGCCTTATGGCCTGATTGTCTGGTTATCGGAAACACCGTCAATATTCTCGACAGGTGGAGTACATAACACTTTTCGGCCCTTGACCGAAGAGGTAGAAGCCGACGGTCGGTTAAGACGCGTTTAAAGTTCGGGTTAACACAGATATGATATAAGTACTTTGGTAGATACAATCATAAAATTCTTTTACCCAAGTCACTTGGGGGCTCTTAAATTTATGTGAGCAGTTTTATAATAAGTGTTCTTCTTCTTAGTCGTTGCAAAGTCTTTTTCTATGACTCCTTTTTCGACGCGAGTGTGTGGTCAATAGCCGGGGAGCCTAATTTATCTCTCAAAGCCGCTAGAGTTTAGTTTGCTAAACTGGCCTAACGAGAAGTACTCCGCCTTCGGGATAGGAGGCTGAAGCCGTAGGCTGACCCGCTTTAAGTCTTGAGATAGGATGTGTCATGTTAAAGCGCGACAGAAGCACAATTTTTTTCTCTAAGACCAATTTTCGGATTGGCACCGAACACTTGATCTAGTTCGGACGTCAAGTTTTTACTGAAGTTTTTTGGTTTTCCAAGCCTATGGCACTTTTAAACTATTTGTGTGTTTCCAGCATAAGTCTCGCAGTGCAACGCCGGACACCTTTAGAGGTTCGGCAAAAATATTCTCGGATATTGCTATATATGCATCGGTTTCGAATTGTGTCTTCAGTCAATAGTTGGGTTGCCCGGCTCCTGTGCTTGCCTCCTACGTTCCGCTTTGTTCGGCTAGGTGTGCAAAGGGAGAACCACTGCGATTGTGCTTCCAGCTCGCATGGTTAAGCACCTCAGTGGAGAAAGCCGAAAACTGACTGTCACAATAAGCGTAAACTGGTCAGCGATCTGATGCCTATGTTAAATGATGGGCCATTCATAACATTGGCCGAAATGTTTACAGCTTGACCTCGGCTATCGCCGAACACTAACCGGGGGCTAGTAACTGGCCTCCCAACTTTAAACTCCTATGACTAAGTGAAAGTTATAAAGCCCGCATATCTGATTGCCTCGTTTCCGCTAACACAACCGCCTTCGGGCACCGAGACATCGGCTAAGGGTTGTCTTGTTATTGCGAGAACACCCTGCGTAGCATCTATAAGGGGGCAGAAGCCGACGATGGGCCACTTTCAACTGATAAACGGTCGCAACGGAGTCAAAATAAACATATCATCAGCGTTTGTATTTAATATATGAAGGCTGCCTTCTGCAATCATCGTTATAAAGCCATAAATATGCATCAATTTGACTTCAGATTTCGGCCAAGCTGGGTTGCCTGGCTCCTGTGCTTACCCCTACGTTCTCGATTGTTCGGCTAGGCGGTAAAGGGAGCACCTCTGTGATTGTTACTACCGGGTCATCCGAGTTAGTACCTCAGACTGGGTGAAGCCGAAAGCTAGCAATCTTAAAGGATCACATTGGTCGGCAATGACGGAAGTGAAAATTTTGGTTCATTAATACCATAGAGTTCGGGAACTTTCCCCGAACTAAATCCTCAATATTTTCCTCCCACATTGATCGGAGGTGAGGTTTCATGATCATGATCAGCATGACAACCCAAAGAAAGGAACCGATAGCGGGACTATTTTCTTTGGAAGATGTTTCTTACGTTAAAACGTAATATAACATATCTCTCCGTATACCTTTGTTTATAAAACCGTATGGCCGGATTGCCTTGTTTTCCATAAATCTTTGCCCTTATAACGGCTCTATAAAGTAGGAAAACACTCCTCGGCTACTGGCCGAAGAGGTTGAAGCCGATGGTCGGTCAACAAAGTTTTGTACAATACGGATTCGAGCATTAATGATGTAGAGTACTTGGATACATAGAATCATTATACATAATTTGTGATTTTACTATGGATATCGATCCTTAATTCGGCCACCCGTGCCCGCATTAAGGATCGGGGGCTACTGGGCTTCAGGCTTATTATTTACAAATATTAAAGGGGCACATCGATCCCCTGATCTGGTCTTGCCACCCGACCAGTGTCTCGGGGGCTACTGCGTTGCCTGTTCAATGCAGAAAATTCAAAGTGCTTAGTGTTCGGCTTGACCAAACTATGGGCAAACGCGTCTTCAGACAACAATAGGTACCATCTAGACCTATCTGGCATCAAGCTAATATATTGCGACAACTTCTCAAGACCCTCTCTCAAGGGCCCGTTCATCGATCACTATTATCCCTAATATATTACACTGCGTTTCTATTCCTACGTATGCTGCCGAGCTAGGAGTTGATCCTCAGGCCGATTTCGGGCATCGACCTGAGTCTCAAGGGCTACTAGGATTAGCGGTTTCATGTTTTCCTTCAGGTGCATCTCGGGTTTTAGACTGACACACACCTTGAGGGCTACTGGTTATACATATTGACAGCAAATATATTTACACGCATAAAAAATCAGCCCAAGCCCGAGGTGGTGCATCACCTCGGAAGCAGTCCGGCATAAAGCTTGGATGCAAGTGGCTGGCTCTATAGATGGCATTTCCGGAATTAAGCTCGGCTAACCTCCTTTAAACTTCTTCAAGCCAAGGTGATCTATGACACCTCGGATATAGTCCAGCGTTGGAGCTTGGGCATAGTCCGGCATTGGAGCTTGGGCATAGTCCGGTGTTGGAGCTTGGATACAGTCCGGCGTTGAAGCTTGGACATAGTCTAGCGTTGGAGCTCGGATACATTCCGGCGTTGGAGCTCGGAAGCGGTCCGGCGTTGGTGCTCGGCTGCAAAAGATACCTCGAATGCAATCCGGCGTTGGAGCTCGGACGCAAGAGGACGCTGCCGCCCGGGAACACCTTCAAACCCGAGGTGTGGCATAAAAATAACAAGGCATTGATAAAGGCCGGAAACTTAAAGGGGCTCCTCGGATACCCGACGTGTAAACTCTTCGGGTGCACTTCGGCGATCCTCAAGATCGAAGATGAGAAGATTTGTTGAACCAGTTTTCAAGACCGACGACCGAAGATGACGAACAGTTTGAAAGAATCGAGGAGCGTCCCCAACTTGAAGACCGGTTCAGGGGGTTCTACCTCTTGAGCACTGCGTTGGTTTTCCCTTGAAGAGGAAAGGGTGATGCAGCAAAGTAGCGTAAGTATTTCCCTCAGTTTTTGAGAACCAAGGTATCAATCCAGTAGGAGGCCACGCACGAGTCCCTCGCACCTACACAAACAAATAAATCCTCGCAACCAACGCGATAAGGGGTTGTCAATCCCTACACGATCACTTACGAGAGTGAGATCTGATAGATATGATAGGATAATATTTTTGGTATTTTTATGATAAAAATGCAAAGTAAAGAAAGTAAAATAAAAACGGCGACAGAAATAGCTTGTTGTCGGGAGATTAATATGATGGAAAATAGACCCGGGGGCCATAGGTTTCACTAGTGGCTTCTCTCAAGAGCATAAGTATTTATGATGGGTGAACAAATTACTGTTGAGCAATTGACAGAATTGAGCATACTTGTGAGAATATCTAGGTATGATCATGTATATAGGCATCACGTCCGAGACAAGTAGACCGACTCTTGCCTGCATCTACTACTATTACTCCACACATCGACCGCTATCCAGCATGCATCTAGAGTATTAAGTTCATAAGAACAGAGTAACGCTTTACGCAAGATGACATGATGTAGAGGGATAAACTCATGCAATATGATATAAACCCCATCTTGTTATCCTTGATGGCAACAATACAATACGTGCCTTGATGCCCCTACTGTCACTGGGAAAGGACACCGCAAGATTGAACCCAAAGCTAAGCACTTCTCCCATTGCAAGAAAGATCAATCTAGTAGGCCAAACCAAACTGATAATTCGAAGAGACTTGCAAAGATAACCAATCATACATAAAAGAATTCAGAAGATTCAAATATTGTTCATAGTTAAACTTGATCATAAACCCACAATTCATCGGTCTCAACAAACACACCGCAAAAGAAGATTACATCGAATAGATCTCCACAAGAGAGGGGGAGAACATTGTATTGAGATCCAAAAAGAGAGAAGAAGCCATGTAGCTAATAACTATGGACCCGAAGGTCTGAGGTAAACTACTCATACTTCATCGGAGAGGCTATGGTGTTGATGTAGAAGCCCTCCGTGATCGATGCCCCCTCCGGCGGAGCTCCGGAACAGGCCCCAAGATGGGATCTCACGGGTACAGAAGGTTGCGCCGGTGGAATTAGGTTTTTGGCTCCGTATCTGGTAGTTTGCCGGTACGTAGGTATATATAGGAGGAAGGAGTACGTCGGTGGAGCAACATGGGTCCCACGAGGGTGGAGGGCACGCTTGGGGGGGTAGGCGCGCCCCCTACCTCGTGGCTTCCTAGTTGAAGTATTGATGTAGGGTCCAAGTCCTCTGGATCACGTTCGTTCTGAAAATCACGTTCCCGAAGGTTTCATTCCGTTTGGACTCCGTTTGATATTCTTTTTTCTGTGAAACTCTGAAATAGGCAAAAAACAGCAATTCTGGGCTGGGCCTCCGGTTAATAGGTTAGTCCCAAAAATAATATAAAAGTGTATAATAAAGCCCAATAATGTCCAAAACAGAATATAATATAGCATGGAACAATCAAAAATTATAGATACGTTGGAGACGTATCAAGCATCCCCAAGCTTAATTCCTGCTCGTCCTCGAGTAGGTAAATGATAAAAACAGAATTTTTGATGTGGAATGCTACTAGGCATAATTTCAATGTAATTCTTCTTAACTGTGGTATGAATATTCAGATCCGAAAGATTCAAGATAAAAGTTCAATATTGACATAAAAATAATAATACTTCAAGCATACTAACTAAGCAATTATGTCCTCTCAAAATAAAGTGGCCAAAGAAAGTTCATCCCTACAAAATCATATAGTTTATTCATGCTCCATTTTCGTCACACAAGAATGCTCTCATCATGCACAACCCCGATGACAAGCCAAGCAATTGTTTCATACTTTAGTAATCTCAAACATTTTCAACCTTCACGCAATACATGAGCGTGAGCCATGGATATAGCACTATGGGTGGAATAGAATATAATGATGGGGGTTATGTGGAGAAGACAAAAAGGGAGAAGGTCTCACATCAACGAGGCTAATCAATGAGCTATGGAGATGCCCATCGATTGATGTTAATGCAAGGAGTAGGGATTGCCATGCAACGGATGCACTAGAGCTATAAATATATGAAAGCTCAACAAAAGAAACTAAGTGGGTGTGCATCCAACTTGCTTGCTCACGAAGACCTAGGGCACTTGAGGAGGCCCATTGTTGGAATATACAAGCCAAGTTCTATGATAAAAGTTCCCACTAGTATATGAAAGTGACAAAACAAGAGACTCTCTATCATGAAGATTATGGTGCTACTTTGAAGCACAAGTGTGGAAAAAGGGTAGTAGCATTGTCCCTTCTCTCTTTTTCTCTCATTTTTTTGGGGCCTTCTTTTTTTTATGGCCATTCTCTTTTTTTTATTTTCCTCACTTGGGACAATGCTCTAGAAAATGATGATCATCACACTTCTATTTATTTACAACTCAATACTAGAACAAGGTATGACTCTATATGAATGCCTCCGGCGGTGTACCGGGATATGCAATGAACCAAGAGTGACATGTATGAAAGAATTATGAATGGTGGCTTTGCCACAAATACTATGTCAACTACATGATCATGCTAAGCAATATGACAATGATGAACGTGTCATGATAAACGGAACGGTGGAAAGTTGCATGGCAATATATCTCGGAATGGCTATGGAAATGCCATAATAGGTAGGTATGGTGGCTGTTTTGAGGAAGATATAAGGAGGTTTATGTGTGGAAGAGCGTATCATATCATGGGTTTTGGATGCACCGGCGAAGTTTGCACCAACTGTCAATGTGAGAAAGGGCAATGCACGGTACCGAAGAGGCTAGCAATGATGGAAGGGTGAGAGTGCGTATAATCCATGGACTCAACATTAGTCATAAAGAACTCACATACTTACTGCAAAAATCTACAAGTCATCAAAAACCAAGCACTACACGCATGCTCCTAGGGGGATAGATTGGTAGGAAAAGACCATCGCTTGTCCCCGACCGCCACTCATAAGGAGGACAATCAAAGAACACCTCATGTTTCAAATTTGTTACATAACGTTTACCATACGTGCATGCTACGGGACTTGCAAACTTCAACACAAGTATTTCTCAAATTCACAACTACTCAACTAGCACAACTTTGATATCACTACCTCCATGTCTCAAAACAATCATCAAGCATCAAACTTCTCTTAGTATTCAACACACTCATAAGAAAGTTTTTACTAGACTTGAATACCTAGCATATTAGGATTATTTAAGAAAATTACCATGCTATTTAAGACTCTCAAAATAATCTAAGTGAAGCATGAGAGATCAATAGTTTCTATAAAACAAAAGTTACCACCGTGCTCTAAAAGATATAAGTTAAGTACTAGAGCAAAAACTATATAACTCAAAAGATATAAGTGAAGCACATAGAGTATTCTAATAATTTCCGAATCATGTGTGTCTCTCTCAAAAGGTGTGTACATCAAGGATGATTTTGGTAAACTAAAAAGCAAAGACTCAAATCATACAAGACGCTCCAAGCAAAACACATATCATGTGGTGAATAAAAATATAGCTCCAAGTACCGATGGAAGTAGACGAAAGAGGGGATGCCTTCCGGGGCATCCCCAAGCTTTGGCGTTTAGGTGTCCTTAGATTATCTTGGGTGTGCCATGGGCATCCCCAAGCTTAGGCCCTTGCCACTCCTTGTTCCATAATCCATCAAATCTTTCACCCAAAACTTGAAAACTTCACAACACAAAACTCATCAGAAAATCTCGTGAGCTCCGTTAGCGAAAGAAAACAAAAGACCACTTCAAGGTACTGTAATGAACTCATTCTTTATTTATATTGGTGTTAAACCTACTGTATTCCAACTTCTCTATGGTTTATAAACTATTTTACTAGCCATAGATTCATCAAAATAAGCAAACAACACACGAAAAACAGAATCTTTCAAAAACAGAACAGTCTGTAGTAATCTGTAACTAACGCAAACTTCTGGAACTCCAAAACTTCAGCCAAAATAGGACGGCCTAGAAAATTTGTTTATTTATCAGAAGAAATTGGAATAAATATTTTATCACGTTCTGGTGATTTTTAACAATTATTTTCGTGAACAGAAAGTTTCATGAATTTTCTGCAAGATCAAATAACTATCATCCAAGAAGATCCTATAGGTTAAACTTGGCACAAACACTAATTAAAACATAAAAACACATGTAACCAGAGGCTAGATCAAATATTTATTCCTAAACAGAAGCAAAAAGAAAAAAAGAAAAAATAAAATTGGGTTGCCTCCCAACAAGCGCTATCGTTTAACGCCCCTAGCTAGGCATAAAAGCAAGGATAGATCTAGGTATTGCCATCTTTGGTAGGCAATCCTTCAATGAGACATCTATCATCCTTAGGAGTTTCTTTCTTTTTATTAATCATCAAACTTCTAGGCACATAACCGAAAAATTCATTTGTAGCAAATGGTTCCTTAATGATAGCGAAAAGATTGGGATGAATACTTATAGATTTGAGATCCGCAGTTTCCTTACTAGAGGATTCACCCTTATTTTTAGGAACATACATAAGCTTGGCAATTTTAGTTTGAGGACCTGGAGTATTCTTTATGGAAGAAAAAGCGGTTCCCAAGTTGGTAATGATACCCTCAAGTTTATCGATTCTAGTGGAATCCTGATTTATTCTTTCATTAACTATGGGTTCCTTCTCCTTAATATTTTTCAAAGTGACTCCTACTTTAGATCCATATTGGGTAATTTGGTTGTGGATCTTTTTATCCAAATTTTCGATTAACTCTACGGTAGCAACTTTATTTTCAATAATTTCAAGTCTTTGCATTACATGCTCCAAAGCTAACATAGTTCCAATAACCAAAAGAGGTGGTGAGCCAAACAAATCTATCATAGCATTATAAGAATCAAAAGTATGGCTACCCAAGAAATTCCCTCCGGTAATGGTATCAAGGATATATCTATACCAAGGAGTAGCGCCTACATAAAAATTGCAGAGAAGAACAGAAGTAGATTGCTTCCTGGTAGATCTATTTTGAGCATTGCAAATTCTATACCAAGCATCTTTCAGATTTTCCCCCTCCCTTTGCTTAAATTTAGAACTTCATTCTCGGGAGACAACGGAGAAGGTAGAGGACAAGCCATAACGACAAGCAAACGGAAAAGAGAGGGCGAATAAAACGGCAAGGGTGAAGTGGGGGAGAGGAAAACGAGAGGCAAATGGCAAATAATGTAATGCGGGAGATAAGGGTTTATGATGGGTACTTGGTATGTTGACTTTTGCGTAGACTCCGCGGCAACGGCGCCAGAAATCCTTCTTGCTACCTCTTGAGCACTGTGTTGGTTTTCCCTTGAAGAGGAAAGGGTGATGCAGCAAAGTAGCGTAAGTATTTCCCTCAGTTTTTGAGAACCAAGGTATCAATCCAGTAGGAGGCCACGCACGAGTCCCTCGCACCTACACAAACAAATAAATCCTCGCAACCAACGCGATAAGGGGTTGTCAATCCCTACACGGTCACTTACGAGAGTGAGATCTGATAGATATGATAGGATAATATTTTTGGTATTTTTATGATAAAGATGCAAAGTAAAGAAAGTAAAATAAAAACGGCGACAGAAATAGCTTGTTGTCGGGAGATTAATATGATGGAAAATAGACACGGGGGCCATAGGTTTCACTAGTGGCTTCTCTCAAGAGCATAAGTATTTACGGTGGGTGAACAAATTACTGTTGAGCAATTGACAGAATTGAGCATAGTTATGAGAATATCAAGGTATGATCATGTATATAGGCATCACGTCCGAGACAAGTAGACCGACTCCTGCCTGCATCTACTACTATTACTCCACACATCGACCGCTATCCAGCATGCATCTAGAGTATTAAGTTCATAAGAACAGAGTAACGCTTTACGCAAGATGACATGATGTAGAGGGATAAACTCATGCAATATGATATAAACCCCATCTTGTTATCCTTGATGGCAACAATACAATACGTGCCTTGATGCCCCTACTGTCACTGGGAAAGGACACCGCAAGATTGAACCCAAAGCTAAGCACTTCTCCCATTGCAAGAAAGATCAATCTAGTAGGCCAAACCAAACTGATAATTCGAAGAGACTTGCAAAGATAACCAATCATACATAAAAGAATTCAGAAGATTCAAATATTGTTCATAGTTAAACTTGATCATAAACCCACAATTCATCGGTCTCAACAAACACACCGCAAAAGAAGATTACATCGAATAGATCTCCACCAGAGAGGGGGAGAACATTGTACTAAGATCCAAAAAGAGAGAAGAAGCCATCTAGCTAATAACTACGGACCCGAAGGTCTGAGGTAAACTACTCACACTTCATCAGAGAGGCTATGGTGTTGATGTAGAAGCCCTCCGTGATCGATGCCCCCTCCGACGGAGCTCCGGAACAGGCCCCAAGATGGGATCTCACGGGTATAGAAGGTTGCGGCGGTGGAATTAGGTTTTTGGCTCCATATCTGGTAGTTTGGGGGTACGTAGGTATATATAGGAGGAAGGAGTACGTCAGTGGAGCAACGTGGGGCCCACGAGGGTGGAGGGCGTGCCGGGGGGGTAGGCGCGCCCCCTACCTCGTGGCTTCCTGGTTGAAGTCTTGACATAGGGTCCAAGTCCTCTGGATCACGTTCGTTCCGAAAATCACGTTCCCGAAGGTTTCATTCCGTTTGGACTCCGTTTGATATTCTTTTTCTACGAAACTCTGAAATAGGCAAAAAAACAGCAATTCTGGGCTGGGCCTCCGGTTAATAGGTTAGTCCCCAAAATAATATAAAAGTGTATAATAAAGCCCGATAATGTCCAAAACAGAATATAATATAGCATGGAACAATAAAAAATTATAGATACGTTGGAGACGTATCAGGGGGGCTACTGACGGTGTCCTGGACTAGGGGGTACTCAACACGTCGTCTCCCGACCAACTGGATCGGGCCGAGGACCCCCATGGCGGCTCACTATTGGGCCAGTCGGGACAGCCCATGCCGCATACAAGGAGGATTCCACAACACTTGGCGCCCAAGACAAGGACTCCTCTAAACCCTAGGCCTACGTTGCATATATAAACCGAGGCCAGGCTAGTCAATAGACAATCTCATATTCATTACTACAATCTCGTGGTAGATGCATGTACTTTGTACTATCCCCCATATGAATACAATCAAAAGCAGGACGTAGGGTTTTACCTCCATCAAGAGGGCCCGAACCTGGGTAAAATCCCGTGTCCATGTTACCATCGCTCCTCGACGCCTAGCTTAGGACCCCTACTACGATATATGCCGGATATAGAACCGATAAAGGGTTTGACCATGACGAGTTCCTCATCTAACCCTTCGACCCAACGTACGAGAAGGGTTTGACAATGATGGGTTCCTCTTGCTTTGTGTGGCATGTTAGACCAAATTAAGTTTGAGCACATGCGTTGGATACCCCCTCCCCCCCCCCACGCCTCGAAGTTGGGGAACTCGCATCGTGCGTCTTGAACCTGGCTTGGGGTATAGTGTTCGGTTTCTAATGTAGTTGGTGCCCCATCGAAGTTGTGCAATGGGTATTTGAACACATCACACACCGACCATACATATTTTTGGGCCGCATGCAGGGTATAGGGGTCTTCTGATCGACCCCGTCTCTCTTGTGCGGTTTTAGACGGCACGCATATCTGTGGGCTCCCTGGGGTCTATATATATCATCCCTTTGACCGACGACGAGGGGGTTTGGCCATGAATAGATTCCTCCTAGTTCGTGTTAGGACGAGTCACGGTGACATGTTCGAGCAAAGTTCGAGCTCATGCGTTCTTGGGAGTTCCTCCCACACGCTCGAATTGGCAGGTTGGACCGACACCCTACGTATGTCGTCCTTAATTACCTAGCTTTCATGGGTGTTGTCTGTATGGATACGTAGGCGCCACATCAAAATTGTACATTATTTGGTGTTAAAACACATCACCCCTTCCAACGTACATCTTTTGGGCCGCATGCAGGTGGTGCTGGTTTTGTGGCCCCTCGTGTGGTTTTTTATGATGGTCCAATCTATGGGCCCGAGCGGTCTATTCTATCCCTTTTTTATCAACAACAACAATGGTTGTTTGACCAAGCAATAATTCACTTGTCCGTCTTATGGTGGTTCATGGCGACATGCATGTATGACCAAAGTATGAGTATGTGCGTGCGTCCCGCCAACATGAAGTGGGGTAGAGGCAAGCACCATAGCTACGACCTTAGCATGTCATTATAAATAGATCCAAGGGGGCTTTCCGGTTTGCGAGGCAGACACCAAAGTCGTGCATTGTGTATTTAAACATCACACCCTATATTCCTACATATATTTGGCCACTTCCAGGTAGTTGTTGTCTTATGTCCCCTCTCACCCGATCTTCGATGACGCGCCCACGGTGGGCCCGCCCGATCAAAGTTGTGCATTGGAATTTGAACATCACACACCACCTTTTTCATTCATATATTTTTGGGCCACATGCTGGTGTGGTTGTCTTCTGACCCTCTCTCACGTTTTTTTGTTGCCAAATGGTGCTATATGAAATAGCAGACGACTCGGATGATGTGCAATAGACACGGGTGCACTGGCTCAGCCGTGTGCGATGCTCGTGCCCTATAAAATCACCATGACTTCGCAAGCGCGAGCAAGGGTGAATGTATAGGATATTTAGGATGACCTCCATGTCTGCGTCTGAAAATTAGGACGAATCATGTGCGATAGACCAGCTAACTAGAAATCTAAAAACAAACTACTCGCCTTGAGCGATGCAAAATCGGTGGTCGCATGACTTCTCCTTATTATCATACACAATTATTCTTTTTAGATCGTGTGCGATCTTGGTTGCTCCCTCCCCGCTTCAATTCCTTTACCCAAAATTTAGTAGCCGTAGTATTTCAACCGTCACCCCCACTCCACCACCGACGTTATAGTAAAATTCCAGTAGTTGAGGCGTTTGAACCGTCGCCATCCCTCATCCACCACCATCTCCACCCACCATTACTAAAATTTTCAGTAGCTACAACGTATCCTCAAACACCACCCTGCCCCCTCCACAATCCACCCCACCCCGCCCCCCGCTCGAACCCTAGCTCAATGCCGCCAACCCCTATAGGTCTGCCCGTGCCTCCTAGCTTAGAGCATCTCCAGCCGTTCGGCCCCTAGCGCAAAGGCCGGCGCTCTTTCAGGCGCCCGCCCGGCGACTTTTAGGCCCTGGGGGCGACCTGGGTCCCAGCCACGCCCCCAGGCGCCGCCCCCAAGGCGTCACAAATTCAAACAGGTCCATTTCCCGCCCCCATAAAATGCCACAAGTCCGGCGATCAGTGTAGTTCGGCGCGCAAAAAAAAGAAAGGACCCGATGCATCAAACGGTGGTGTCGGCCTCCGACGTCGCAGGAGTCGGCATGCGTGGGCTGGGTGGCGTCGGCGTGGCTTCTTCTGTGCAAGGAGGTGTCGGCGTGGATTCTTTGTTGGTCGGCGTCGTGGAGGCATCATCGCTCGGGCTTGGCGGCGGCGGCGTGGGCGTGGGAGTTGGGGGCGCCGTCGACGGTATCTGGTTTAGGATGAGGCTGCGCTCCGCCAGGTACCATGCCTTGATCTGCAGGTCGTCACTCCGGAGCATGTCCGCCCCGCCCATCAGGAAAGCCAGGTCGGCGTTCCTCTTCTTCGCGGCAACGTTGGTCCGGAGCAGGTCGAGCTTGACGGCGCTGTTCGTCATCAACGCCGACCACCGCGCCTCGGTCTTCTCCTCCCGCTGGGCGGTCCGGGTCTTGGCATCGGCGAGGCAATGCTCGAAGGACTCGTGCACACGTGCGGTAGCCGACTTGGCGTGTTTCCCCTTCTTGGCCCCCTTGTTGCCGTCCGCGCCCGGCGTCGGCGCGTCCGGCTTGTACGTCTCCTTGGCCTTCGCGAGGTTGCGCCGGACATCCGCTCACTTTTCGCACTTCTCGATCCGCTTGAGGACGTGGAGGTACTTGAAGTCTTGGTCGCTACTGTCCTGGTGAAACATGGCAAACATCCGCAGCAACTGCGCCGAGGAACAACAGTCGGCAGGCGCGAACGCGGCGAAAAGAAAAGGAAGAGACTGGCGTGCCATACCTCATCCTCGATGCTGGCGCCGCTCTCCGGCCAAGCCACGATCTCCTCGACGATCCCATGTCATTTGTTGCACGCCGTTTGGATGAGCCCCCAATGGTTCGCCATTGCCTTCGACCCGCGCTGCATGTGCACGCCTTTGAAGTAGGGGTCGACGAGCTTGTGCTCGTTGAACTCGGCCTTGATCCGGTCCCAATACGTGTCGATGCTCTGGTTCGTGCCAGTGATTGGGTCGAGGCAGACGACTTTCCACGCTTCGGCGAGGCACTCGTCCTCCTTGGACGCCCACTTGATGCACGGCTTGCCGGTCCTGGCCGCCCCTTCTTCTTCTTCTTCATCTTCCATTTCCTCGCCGGAGCAGGCGCCGGATCCTCCCCCTCCTCCTCCTCCTCCTCCTCCTCCTCCTCCTCCTCTGGCTCCTCCTCATCGTAGTCAAGCTTGCTGTCCATGTCGCTGTTGAGGTCGATTGTGTCGTCTTGGGCGGTGAAACTGGGGGAGGCGGCGGCGGCGGCCGAGCGAGCCATGATGATGTCATCCATGTCGGCCTCCATCGCGTCGGTGTCGCCGAGATGCGACGAGGAGGCTTGTGAGAAGGGCAGCGCGCCACGGCGAAGAGGCGGCGTCGGGAGGATGCGTAGGCCGACGGTGAGTAGGTATACGGAGGGTACTGCACGCCAGCGAAGGCGGGCGAGGGCGTGCGCTGGGCCGGGTGACCATGTGGGAAGGTGATGTTGGGGTTGAACCCACCATGTGCATCGCTGTCGGCGTAGCCCGGTGACGGCGTGTAGCGCCAGGGTTGTGGGACGACGAGAAGCTGGACGGAGACCCGACACTTTGCTGGCTCCAGGGCGCGTACGGGTCATGGCCGCCGGGTGGATTCATCATCCCCACGCGAGCCGCCTTGGCTTGTTCAGCCGAGCGCTCCGCCGCAGGCGTGAGCGTCGCGCTGTCTCGGGCCTTCTTGGCGTTGGCCCTATTCCACCGGTTGGTGGTGACGGCCTGTAACGCCCCGGATCCGATGCGCCAGGTGTCTCCCAGTTATTCGCTGTCGTTGTCATGTCATCTGCTTGCGTGTTGCATTTTTGTTCTTGTCATCATCTGCATTTCATATCATGTCATCATGTGCATCGCATTTGCATACGTGTTCGTCTCATGCGTCCGAGCATTTTCCCCGTTGTCCGTTTTGCAATCCGGTACACCTATGTTCCCCGGCGCCCCCTTTTGCCTCTTTCGCGTGCGGGCGTTTAACGTTCTCGGAATGGGTCGGTATTTGCAAGTGGCCTTGGTATAGCACCGACACACCGCCCGTCAAATTTCGTCGCATTCGGAGTCCGTTTGATAGCCCAACCGTTGAACTCATAGCGGTATCGTTGGCGGTACCTTCGTCAGACGTTTCGGTCTCCGTAACCGTCGCCGGGTCTCTCCCTCTCCTCTCCCACGGTTCAAGTCCAGCCCCTAGGCCCAGCCTACTCCTCATCGCGTCGGGAACCGTTCGATTTCGATCGGAGAGCTCCGAAACCCCTCCTAACCCTAATCCTAACCCCCCTTTCCCTATTTATACACCCTCACATGCCATTTTTGGCCTCCACCAACCTCTCCCTCGTTTTCCGCGCCTCCAGCCGCCTCCCTCCTCGAAATCCGGCGCCAGCCACCTCCCCGCCGCCAAGTGGCGCGCCCCCACTGGCCTCCGCCGCCACAGCCAGCGCCCCGGGCCAATCGGAGCCGGCCATGTCGCCTCCCCCGCGTCTCCAGCCGCCAGGCCCGTGCCTGGCCCGCCAGGGCCCCGATCTGGGCCCGAGGCCCGCAGCCGCCCGCCTCCGCTCCCGAGTGCCCTGCTCGCCGGGATCCCGTCGCCCTCGCGCCCTCGCCGTCCGGCGAGCCCCCGCCGCCTCCGCCTCGTCCCTGACGCCGCGGGTGAGCCCCGCCGCCGCGCTACCTCTCTCCCTCTCTCCCTTCTCCCCTGGATCCATCTCTCTCTCACCCCGCGGGCCTTTCCTCTCGCAGGTACCCGCCGTTGTCGCCGCCGGAGTTGCTCGCGCCGCCACCCTGGGACCCCACTGTCGCCGCGCCACCGGGAATGGATTCCCCGGGGCCTGATCCGCCTGGATCCGGCCGGCACCACCGCCCCCATGGCCTCCGTCGGCGCCGTCCTCCCTGCTCGACCCCGCCACCGCCGCCATGACCTAGCTCGGGAGCGAGCAGAGGAGCCGCTCGCTCCCCGTTGACCGCGCCCCTCCCCGTGGGCCTGTCCTCGCCCGCCGGCCCAGCAAGCCCTCCGCGGGCCTGCCTGGCCTCCTCTTCACCTGGGCCGAAGCCCACGTGGTGAGATGCCCTATTCCCCCGCCCAGGCGTCTTTTAGCTATTCTACGCCCGTTCATTTCTTTTTCCAGAAAACTGCCAAGTCCCCAGATCTGCATAATATGTGAGCTTGTTTGACCTAGTGTAACTCCATGCATAATGCTCCGTTTCGCGCGTGTAATATGTCAAATTGTTCGCCTCGTGATGCTCTTAATTTTGTTCAATTGCACAATGTTCATTAGAGGTCATCTTGATGCCCAAATCTCTGTTGCAAGAGGGCTAGTTGCTGTTATCTGCTGGTTCCTAACAGGACTTGGAGATTTGTCTTTTTTGCATCATTTAATCTGTGCATCTTATGAGTATGAGCTCTACATGTGTTTTGTAGTATGCCATGCCATCTTTCCAAGGGTGTATGCCATGTATTTTTGTGATCTCTGTGGTGACTAGCACAAGCATGCAAAGTAGCTTCCGTAATGTTTCTGATTTCAGGGACTTAGTGATTTCTCTAAGTCTTTGTCTGCTGTTATTTTGTTCCATGTAAACTTGATGCTACAGAGAGATCCATGCATATTTTGGAGATGTACATTAAGGATGTTTTGTAGCTATTGTTGTATTTGATCCATTCCTGCCCTTGTTTGCAATTATGGAGTGCCATAGCATGACTCAATCTTGTTCTACTTTTGCTATAAAATATTTCTGGCAGATTCTTAACATGATATGCAATTTTGCCAAGCTTGTTGTAGTTGATCCATACATGCTATGTATTTTCTCTTGCCATGGATAGCTTCTTAAACATGCCATCTTGTTGTAGGTATGATTTTTTTGTCATGCATTGCCTTGTGGTGAGTGCATCAAGCTCACCAAGATGCCTTCATATTATTGTTTCTGCCATGCTCTGTTTTCTGCTAAGTCTGAAACCTGATATGAAACTTGCTATGTTTACATGCTTGCCATCATATCTTCTGGTACTTTTTGGCTTATGGTCATTAAGGGACATTTGTTATATGCTTTGAGTAGATTCATGCCATGCCTTGTTTTGCCATGTTAAGTTCCTGTAGCATGCAGATATCGTGCTCTGAACATTGCTACCTGATGTTATTTCTGCCATGTCCAGTAATTTCACCAAGTCTGTGAACCTGTTATTATTTGCAATGTTGCCATGTCCTTTTGAGCATGTTCTATTGATTTCTGGAGATAGCTCAGTGTTCATGTTTTGTTGTGCTTTACCTGCACATCATGCCCATGCTTTTTGTTTTCATGTTGAGGTGCTGTAGCATATTGTTTTGGTGCTTGCAAGTTGCCTAGTTGCTCTTTTGGACAGATTGTTGCTATGTCTTGTTTGGAGTGTATGTGTTGCCCCGTTGCTCCGTTTTGAGCATGCTCTATATGAAACTTGCTTAGATTTGCATGTAGCTCCATATTATCATGTTGCATCCTTGTTTTGAGGTGTTTGCTTGATGTTTGTATGCATTTTGCATCAATGTCATGCTTAACTTGTTTTGCTCATATCTTCTAGGTCGTAGCTCCGAATCTAATGAACCTTATATGTAACTTGACTGGAATTTCGTGTAGATCATCATGGTGCTCTTTATCTTGCTGTTTAACAACTTGAATATAAGGTTTATTCAGTTCTGGACCAATTTCGAAATTTGCATATGAGGACTTACCGGAATTGTTATATGTTGTTTCCGGCCTCATTTAAACTTGCCTTGGTGTGTTGTTCTTGTATGCATCATCTTTTGTCATGAGTAGCTTCATATAGCCTTGTCATGCATCATACTTGGTTGAGCATCATGCCTTGTTCTTGTGTGGTGTGTTTACCTTGTTGTGTCGTTGCGATCGTGAGGATTCGTTCGTCTTCGTGGCTTCATCTTCTTCATGGACTCGTTCTTCTTCCTAGCAGGATTTCAGGAAAGATGACCGTCACCTTGGATCTCATTACTACCATTGCTATGCTAGTTGCTTCGTTCTATCGCTATGCTGCGCTACCTATTCACTTGCTCCTCCAGCCTCCCAAATTGCCATGAACCTCTAACCTTTGTCACCCTTCCTAGCAAACCATTGTTTGGCTATGTTACCGCTTTGCTCAGCCCCTCTTATAGCGTTGCTAGTTGCAGGTGAAGATGAAGATTGCTCCATGTTGGATTATGTTTATGTTGGGATATCACAATATCTCTTATATTATTAATGCATCTATATATTTGGTAAAGGGTGGAAGGCTCGGCCTTATGCCTGGTGTTTTGTTCCACTCTTGCCGCCCTAGTTTCCGTCATACCGGTGTTATGTTCCCGGATTTTGCGTTCCTTACACGGTTGGGTGATTTATGGGACCCCCTTGACAGTTCGCTTTGAATAAAACTCTTCCAGCAAGGCCCAACCTTGGTTTTACCATTTGCCTCACCACCACCTACTTTTCCCTTGGGAGTCGCTCTCTCGAGGGTCATCTTTATTTAGCCCCCCCCCCCGGGCCAATGCTTGTCTAAGTGTTGGTCCGAACTAGAGCCCCTTGCAGCGCCACCTCGGGGAAACTTGAGGGCTGGTTTTAGTTGTACGGATTGCTCATCCGGTGTTGCCCTGAGAACGAGATATGTGCAGCTCCTATCGGGATGTCGGCGCATCGGGCGGCTTTGCTGGTTTTGTTTTACCATTGTCGAAATGTCTTGTAACTGGGATTGTGAGACTGATCAGGTCTTCCCGGAAGAGGAATATCCTTCGTTGACCGTGAGAGCTTATCATGGGCTAAGTTGGGACACCCCTGCAGGGTATTATCTTTCGAAAGCCGTGCCCGCGGTTATGTGGCAGATGGGAATTTGTTAATATCCGGTTGTAGAGAACTTGACACTTGACCTTAATTAAAACGCATCAACCGCGTGTGTAGCCATGATGGTCTCTTCTCGGCGGAGTCCGGGAAGTAAACACGGTTTCTGGGTTATGTTTGACGTAAGTAGGAGTTCAGGATCACTTCTTGATCACTGCTAGTTTCACGACCGTTCCTTTGCTTCTCTTCTCGCTCTCTTTTGCGTAAGTTTAGCCACCATACATGCTTAGTCGCTGCTGCAACCTCACCACTTTACCCCTTCCTTACCCCTTTAAGCTTTGCTAGTCTTGATACCCATGGTAATGGGATTGCTGAGTCCTCGTGGCTCACAGATTACTACAACACCAGTTGCAGGTACAGGTTGTGCGATGATCATGACGCGAGAGCGATGTCTTGTTTTGGAGTTCTTCTTCCGCTTCTTCTTCGATCAGGGGATAGGTTCCAGGTCGGCAGCCTGGGTTAGCAGGGTGGATGTCGTTGAGTTTCTGTTTATGTTTCATCCGTAGTCGGATGTTGTTCTCATGTATTGATGTATTCTTGCGGCATTTGTATGCCTTGTATGTATCGCCAAATATTATGTAATGTTGATGTAATGATATCCACCTTGCAAAAGCGTCTTCAAGATGCGCTTCTATCCTTGGTGGGACCTTCGAGTTCCATTAGGATAGGGTCGCATCTTGGGCGTGACACGGCCTCCCGGCGCTGAACTTCCGCCCTCCAGTTGGCGTTAGACATGCCCGAGGGCTTGGACGGTGGCGCCCTCTGCTTCCTCTGCTTTGGCTGGGCTACGGCAGCGGTGGCATCCGTCGCGGCGTGGGGGGCCACGTACTTCAGCGGCATGGCGGCCGGCTGGGAGGGGAGGAGGAGGAGATTGGTGGGAGGAATGCAGAATGGGAGGGAAGCCGAGGGGGAGAGTAGGAGGAAACTGGGGGAAAAGGCCCTCCTCTCACCGACAGAGCGGGCCCCGCCCCTTTTCGCTTCTGCCGGCGCCCCCAGGCGACCCCCGGGCGCTTGGGTTCGACTCGGGTGCGCCGGCTGTTATTTCGGCCCAAATCGGCGCTAAATGAGATCCTGGGGGCGCGACTGGGCCGATTTTCGCCCGTCGGCGCTAAAAAATCGCCTGGGGGCTGTTGGCAGCGCGGCTGGAGATGCTCTTAGATAATAAAATTCAGGTTACCCACTGATTCCCATACCCTAGCTGCCCCGAGTTTTTAGATGAGGCATGCGGTGTCCCTCCATGCCAGATCCACATCCCCTACTCCAGAGAGTCGCAGCCTAAGCCCAACCACATATCCTGGGGAGCCCAACGAGCGTATGACCAAAAAGAGGTTTATCATGGCCTCTCCGGCGGACGATGGCGAGGTGGCCGCTGTTCGTCCCGACCTGTCGGTCCCGGAGGAACACCTCGCCGCGGAAGCCGGCGAGGACGTTGACTGTGTTGCCATGCCGAAGGCTTCACGTCAGCGGGCTCGTGAATTACTGTATCTCGAGAAAGCTGGCTACAACAACATCAAGCTTGTCGACAGCGACGGCTTCACGCGGGCCATGTCATGAGTTAAGTGGTCCATCCCCGGCCCCTCTCGTTCAACCGTCGTCGATCCCTTCAATGTCCCTATCGTTGATCTCCTCCGCCACGGGGTCAAGGATTTGCGATCCTTGTACGTTGTCGAGCCCATTTTGTCATTTCTGAAGGACACGTTCTACGGCGGTGGCTTGGGATCCCCGCTGCCAAGTCAGATCTCATCGACCACGACCATGAGAAGGGCACCCACAAAGGCTCTTCCAAGGTGAAACAGCCCATCTGCGACATCAAGGAGCGCACTGATGACCCACAAGTATAGGGGGTCAATTGTAGTCCTTTTGATAAGTAAGAGTGTCGAACCCAACGAGGAGCAGAAGGAAATGACAAGTGGTTTTCAGCAAGGTAATTTCTGCAAGCACTGAAATTGTCGGTAACAAGTTGTTTGATAGCAAGATAATTTGTAACAAGTAACAATAGTAACAATAAGTGCAGCAAGTTAGCCCAATCCTTTTGTAGCAAAGGACAGGCCGGAACAGTCTCAGATAATAAGTAAAACATTCTTGAGGACACACGGGAATTTCATCTAGTCACTTTCATCATGTTGGTTTGATTCGCGTTCGCTACTTTGATAATTTGATATGTGGGTGGACCGATGCTTGGGTGCTATTCTTACTTGAACAAGCCTCCCACTTATGATTAACCCCCTTGCAGGCATCCACAACTACGAAAGAAGTATTAAGATAAAATCTAACCATAGCATTAAACATATGGATCCAAATCAGCCCCTTACGGAATAGCGCATAAACTAGGGTTTAAGCTTCTGTCACTCTAGCAACCCATCATCTAATAACTACTCCATAATGCATTCCCTTGGGCCCAAAGATGGTGAAGTGTCATCTAGTCGACGTTCACATGACACCACTAAGGGAATCACAACATACATACCATCAAAATATCGAACAAATACCAAATTCACATGATTACTTGCAACATGACTTCTCCTGTGGCCTCAAGAACAAGGGCAACTACTCACAAATAATATTCATGCTCAAGATCAAAGGAGTAATAAATATCATAATGGATCCGAACATATAATCTTCCACCAAATAAACCATCTAGCATCAACTACAAGATGTAATCAACACTACTAGTCACCCACATGTACCAATCTGAGGTTTTGATACAAAGATTGCACACAAGAGATGAACTAGGGTTTGAGATAAGATGGTGTTGTTGATGATGTTGATGAAGATTGGCCTCCCAAAGATGAGAGGGTTGTTGGTGATGACAATGGCTTCAATTTCCCCCTCCCGGAGGGAATTTCCCCTGGGAGAATCACTCCACCGGAGGGCAAAAGTGCTCCTGCCCAAGTTCCGCCTCGAGACGGCGGCGCTCCATCCCAAAAGTCCTCCCTCTATTTTTTTCTAGGTCAAAAGACCTTATGTATCAGAAGATGGGCACCGGAAGTGGGCCAGGGGCCCCACAAGCCACCAGGGCGCACCTGGAGGGGGTGGCATGCCCTCGTGCCTTGTGGACTCCTGGGTGGCCCCCTCCAGTAGTTCTTTTCTCCAATATTTATTATATATTACAAAATAATTCTCCGTAAAATTTCAGCTCATTTGGAGGTGTGCGGAATAGGTATCTCTGACATAGCTTTTTCAGGTCCATAATTTCAGTTGCTGGTATTCTCCCTCTTTGTGTAAACCATGCATATTATGAGAGAAAAGGCATTAGAATTACACTATAAATAACACTATAAATAACGGTATAAAAACATGATGCAAAATGGACGTATCAACTCCCCAAGCTTAGACCTCGCTTGTCCTTAAGCGAAAGCCAATATCGAAAATCATGTCCACATGTTTAGAGAGAGAGGTGTCGATAAAAAATACAGACATAGTAGCATAATGCTTATTATTATAACAACAATAAATGTTATCATAAAACTTTATCATATAGCTTCTCATGAACAAGTAAAATTTCAACACAACGCCGAAGTAGAAAGCATAAACTTTGTTGAAAACTAACAAACTATGTTCTCAGTCAACTTTGCAATTACAATTCATCATATTTTCAGAAAGGGTCTCATATCAGAGCCTTTTGGAAAGTCCACATACTCGAGCATCATTTAATCTTCTATGATTGCTAACACTCACAACATATATATGATCAACAAGTTTCAATTGGACACATAGAAAGATAGGGGCTTATAGTTTCACCTCCCAACTCATTGACCTCAAGGGTGATGTCAACAATAATAACTCATGATCACTCACATTCAACTGGATATATGTGCCTAGGTCTTTCCCCACCACATGCTTGCCAAAGAGAAAAATAAAAAGGAATAGAGAAAAATACTTTGACTCTTGCATAAAAGGTAAATACATAAAAGTAAAAGATAGGCCCTTCGCAGAGGGAAGCAGAGGTTGCCATGCGCTTTTTGATTTTGTTTGCACAATCTCTTAATGCAAAAGAATGTCACGTTACAATGCTTATTTTCCCTTACACTAAAAGATCAAACACATTTGGGAGCAATTTTTGTTACCTTTTTGCACCGATGACAACTTACTTGAAGGATCTTACTCAGTCCATAGGTAGGTATGGTGGACTCTTCAAACATGAATTTGGGTTTAAGGGTTTTTGGATGCACAAGTAGTATCTCTACTTAGTGCGGATTTTTGGCTAGCAAAGATATTGAGCAAGCACCACATGTTAAAGGATCTATGACAATATAACTTCTATATGAATATGAACAAACATAAATCATTACATTGTCTTCCTTGTCCAACGTCAAAAATTTGGCATAAGATATTTAGTGGGGGCTCACAATCATAAAAGATATCCAAGATAGTGTACTTGCATGTTAATATTCTCTTCCCTTATTAATTCTTTCATGAATTGCATCATTCACCAATGCTATGTTTTTCAACTTTCAATAAATTTTACCACTTATACTTTTCCTTATGTGATGTCATTACTTACCATAAGATTAGCATGTGATCTTTTTCATTATTTTCCTTTATTGTGATTGGAACATAAAAGTAAAGAAAAAACTCAAACTAAACTTTATTATATAACTCTCACTCGATTACATAGATAGATAGATAGATAGATAGATAGATAGATCACGAAACTAGCACTCGAAAATAGATCGTACTAAACTTTTATTCAACTAAATCACGAAATAGCTAAGGATCAAACTAAGATAGGTAAAGGTAATAAAAGTGATGGTGATACGATACCGGGGCATCTCCCCCAAGCTTGGCACAAGCCAAGGGGAGTGCCCATACCTGTGTACTCAAGTCTCCTTCTTTGGTGATGGTGGCGATGATGAGGTGGAGGCAAACTTGTACTCTGACTTCCATGGCAACGGCTCACCATCATAAGACGAAGCACGAGTCTCCTGAGTCCTGCAACTGGCAGCTAATCTCATAGCTTTAAATCTTGCTTCATACTCAAAAACTTGATTTTGAAGATCATAGATTTGGCTTTGCAGAAAATTGATTTGCTCGTTGAAGGTGAAGACGATGTCCTTCATAGACCGGTCATCCACCTTGTGATCACGGGTAAATTCCATAATCATGAGGTGATTGGCACTAAGTCCATGCTCCACCATCCCTTGGAACTTGAAGATCTCCTGCTCCACCGCCTCGAGCCTGGCCTCCACGCTTCCCGTCTTCTTGCGCCCTTGAACATCCCGGATGTGGAGCACCCTCTCACGCATCTCAATGGCTTGAGGGTGCTTCATCACCTCCGACAAGTAGGGATTGATTACCCTCTTGAAGAACTTCTCCTTGGAAGAGCTTGGTGCGGCCATGGCGATCTAGATCTGTCAGAAAAACAGCTCGAAACAAGAACAGAGGATATTTCCGCGATACCATGGTTAAATCGTCCAGGGGTATATATAAATATTTTTATCTTGGGAAACAAGCATACGGAAGGAAAACGGAGTCGAGAAGGTGCCTGAGGGGCCCACAAGCCACCAGGGCGCGCCCTGGTGCCTTGTGGGCACCTGGGTTGCCTTCCCGGTTATTTTTTATTTCCCTATTTTTTCTAATATTCCAAAACTAACAGAAAATATTTTTGCGAAACTTTTGGAGTCTGTTTACTTACCGTATCACGTACCTCTTCCTTTCCAGGGTTCTGGAGTGTTTTGGAAGGTCTCTTTTATGTATTCCTCCAGTGTCATGGTTTGGATAATGTTAGTTTCAACATTAATAGGCGTACCTGAAATATAGTGTTTAATTCTTTGTCCATTGACCACCCTAGGATTGGTACCTTCGGCATTATTAATCTTGATAGCTCCAGAGTGATAAACTTCTTCGATGATATATGGTCCTTCCCATTTGGAGAGAAGTTTTCCTGCAAAAAATCTAAAACGAGAATTGTGCAATAGAACATATTCACCAACTTTGAATTCCTGCTTTTGGATTCTTTTGTCATGCCACCTTTTAACTTTTTCTTTAAATAGTTTGTTATTTTCATAAGCTTGGGTTCTCCATTCATCTGGTGAGCTAATATCAAATAACCCCTTTTCACCGGTAAGTTTAAAGTCATAATTGAGTTCTTTGATTTCCCAATATGCTTTATGTTCTAACTCAAGAGGCAAGTGACAAGCTTTTACATAAACCATTTTATATGGAGACATACCCATAGGATTTTTATAAGCTGTTCTATAAGCCCAAAGTGCATCATCAAGTTTCTTAGACCAATTCTTTCATGACCTATTGACAGTTTTTTGTAATATTAATTTTATTTTCTCTATTGCTAAGTTCAACTTGACCACTAGATTGAGGATGATAGGGTGATGCAATTCTATGGTTAACATCATATTTAGCAAGCATTTTACGGAAAGCACCATGAATAAAGTGTGAACCAGCATCGGTCATTAAATATCTAGGTACTCCAAACCTTGGGAAGATATATTCTTTAAGCATTTTAATGGAAGTGTTATGATCAGCACTGCTAGTTGGAATAGCTTCTAACTTAGTGACATAAACCAAAATATGTGTATACCCATTAGAGGAAGGAAAAGGTCCCATATAATCCCAAACATCAAATGGTTCAATAACAAGTGAATAATTCATAGGCATTTCCTGACGCTTACCAATATTACCGATTCTTTGGCATTCATCACAAGATAAGACAAACTTCCGGGCATCATTGAAAAGACTAGGCCAATAAAAACCAGATTGTAATACCTTGTGTGCAGTTCTATCTCCCGCATGATGTCCTCCATAAGCTTCAGAGTGACATTTTCATAGGATTTGTTCCTGTTCATGCTCAGGTATACAACATCTAATAATACCATCTACTCCTTCTTTATACAAATGTGGATCACCCCAAAAGTAGTGTCTTAAATCATAAAAGTAAAATTTCTTTTGTTGGTATGTGAAACTAGGTGGCATAAATTTAGCAACAATGTAATTAGCATAGTCAACATACCAAGGAGTATTATGAGAAGCATTTATGACAGCTAGTTGTTCATTAGGAAAGCTATCATCGATTGGCAGTGGGTCATCATGAATATTTTCTACCCTAGACAAGTTATCAGCTACGGGGTTCTCAGCTCCTTTCCTATCAGTAATATGGTAATCAAATTCTTGTAGCAAGAGAACCCACCTAATGAGTCTAGGTTTAGCATCTTTCTTTTCCATAAGATTTTTTATAGCAGCATGATCGGTGTAAACAATTGCTTTGGAATCAATAATATAAGATCTGAATTTATCACAAGCAAACACAACTGCTAAAAATTCTTTCTCAGTAGTAGCATAATTTCTTTCGGCACTGTATAGAGTTTTACTAGCATAATGGATAACATTTTATTTCTTATCAGCTCATTGTCCTATAAAAGCACCAAGAACATAATCACTAGCATCACACATAATTTCAAAAGGCAAGTTCCAATCAGGTGGTTGAACAATAGGTGCAGAAGTTAAGGCTTTCCTAAGTGTTTCAAAGGCTTCTACACAATCATCATCAAAAACAAATGGAACATCCTTTTGTACAAGATTAGTAAGAGGCCTAGAAATTTTAGAGAAGTCTTTAATAAACCTCCTATAGAAACCAGCATGACCAAGGAAACTACGAACACCTTTAATGTCTTTAGGACATGGCATTTTCTCAATTGCATCAACTTTAGCTTTATCCACCTCAATACCTTGTTCAGAAATTTTATGCCCCAAGACAATGCCTTCATTCACCATAAAGTGGCACTTCTCCCAATTCAAGACAAGATTAGTTTGTTCACATCTCTTCAAAACTCGATCAAGGTTGCTTAAGTAGTCATCAAAATAAGTTGCGTAAAAGGATAAATCATCCATGAAAACCTCAGCAATCTTTTCACAAAAGTCAGAGAATATAGCAGTCATACATCTTTGAAAGGTAGCAGGTGCATTGCATAAACCAAAAGGCATACATCTATAAGCATAAGTTACAAAAGGGCAAGTAAAGGTGGTTTTCTCTTGATCAGGTTGTGAAATAGGTATTTGAGAGAAACTAGAATATCCATCAAGAAAACAAAAGTATGTGTGCTGTGACAATCTTTCTAACATTTGATCATTGAAAGGCAGAGGGTAATGATCTTTTCTAGTAGCTTTATTTAATTTTCTGAAATCAATTACCATTCTATAGCCAGTCACTATTCTTTGTGGGATAAGTTCATTTTTATCATTAGGAACAACAGTAACACCTCCTCTCTTAGGGACACAATGAACAAGACTTACCCATCTACTATCAGCTATGTGATAGATTATACTTGCTTCCAGAAGTTTTAGTATTTCATTTCTTACCACTTCCTTCATCTTAGGATCTAATCATCGTTGATGATCAACAAAGGGTTTAGCATTAGGTTCCATATTAATGTTGTGTTGACAAAGAGTGGGAGTAATGCCCTTTAGATCATCGAGAGTATATCCAATAGCAACACGGTCCTTCCTCGGAATTTTTAATAATCTCCCTTCTTCGTGTTCTGAAAGGGTAGCACTAATAATAATAGGATATATCTTTTTCTCATCAAGATAAGCATATTTCAGAGTGTCAGTCAATTGCTTTAATTCGAACACAGGATCACCATTAGGTGGAGGAGGACCTCCTAAAGTTTCAATAGGCAAATTGTGTTTAAGGAGAGTTTGTTGTTCAAAGAATATTTTGTCTATTTCATTTCTTTCATGAAAGTCCATATCATTTTCAGGGTCTAGCAAATATTGTTCTAGTGGATCAGTAGGAGGTACGACAATAGAAGCAAGTCCAATTATTTCATCCTTACTAGGTAATTCTTTATCATGAGATTGTCTATGAAACTTAGATAAATTAAACTCATGAGACACATCACCAAAATTGACACTGACTGTTTCTTTATGGCAATCTATCTTAGCATTGACAGTGTTCAAGAAAGGTCTACCAAAAATTATGGGACAAAAATCATCTTGTGGGGAACCAAGAACTAGAAAATCAGTAGGGTATTTTATTTTCCCACACAAGACTTCAACATCTCTAACAATCCCAAGTGGTGTGATGGTATCTCTATTGGCAGGTTTAATAGTGACATCTATGTCTTCTATTTCAGCGGGTGCTATGTCATTCATAATTTCTTGGTATAACATAAAAGGAATAGCACTCACACTAGCACCCAAATCACATAAACCATGATAGCAATGATCTCCTATTTTAACTGAGACAACAGGCATGCCAACAACATGCTTGTTCTTATCTTTAGTGTCGGGTTTGGCAATTCTAGCTGCTTCATCACAGAAGTAAATAACATGCCCATCAATATTTTCAACCAAGAGATCTTTAACCATAGCAACACTATGTTCTACTTTAATTTGTTCTGAGGGTTTAGGTGCTTTAATATTACTTTTGCGAAGCACTGATGACACCTTAGCATGTTCCTTTATCCTAACAAGGAAAGGTGGTTTTTCAATATAAGTAGTGGGTACTGCCGGATCAACATTGTAAATGATAGTTTTATCATTAACTATAATTGGTTCTTTAATTTCTTCTTTAATAGGGGGTGATATTTCAACCACTTCTCTTTAGGGAGATCAACATGAGTAGCAAATGATTCACAAAAAGAGGCTACTATCTTAGAGTCAAGTCCATATTTACCCCGCAAAAAAAAGAGTCAAGTCCATATTTAGTGCTAAACTTGTGAAAAGCTTCGGTATTCATAAAAGAGTTAACACAATCAAACTCAAGCTTAATACCTGACTCTTTACCTTCATCGAGTTCCCAATCTTCAGAGTTGCGTATAATTCTTTCTAAAAGATCCCACCTGAATTCAATAGATTTGTTCATAAAAGAACCAGCACAAGAAGTATCGAGCATGGATTAATCATTACGAGAAAGTCGAGCATAAAAATTATGAATAATAATTTCTCTCGAGAGCTCATGAAAGTCAAGCTTAACTCAATGTTATATTCATGCCCCAAGCTAGAGCGATACTTTATCCTTCACGAGGCCAAAAATTATATATATAATTCCGATCACGATGAACTAGATGCATAGGATAAAACTTTGGGTGGAATTCTAATTTCAGTCAATTCCAATTCCAAGATCTAATATCATTGCATAGCCTATACCATGTTAATCCCCCCCCCCCAAAGATAAAGGGAAAACCATCTTCTTAACTTCATCTCTGGGTAAACCTACAAGCTTAAACAATCCACAAATTTCATCCACATGTATCAAATGCATATCGGGATGCTTTGTTCTGTCTCCTGCATAAGGATTAGCTAGCAGTTGCTCTATCATACCCGAAGGAATTTCATAACTAATATTTTTAGTAGGTGTAGTAGGTTGAGGGCAACTATTTGTGTTTCTGGTCGAGGTGAAGATACCCTGAACAAACCCCTCAAAGGATTGTTTTCCATAGTAACAAGTGACAGTAAATGTAAGCATGTAGTATAAGTTTTTCCTTACCAATTCCCACTTATCAAGAGCACTTCACTCCCCGGAAATGGCGCCAGAAAAGAGTCTTGATTACCCACAAGTATAGGGGATCAATCGTAGTCCTTTCAATAAATAAGAGTGTCGAACCCAAAGAGGAGCAGAAGGAAATGACAAGTGGTTTTCAGCAAGGTAATTTCTGCAAGCACTGAAATTGTCGGTAACAAGTTGTTTGATAGCAAGATAATTTGTAACAAGTAACAATAGTAACAATAAGTGCAGCAAGGTAGCCCAATCATTTTTGTAGCAAAGGACAGGCCCGAACGGTCTCAGATAATAAGTAAAACGTTCTTGAGGACACACGGGAATTTCATCTAGTCACTTTCATCATGTTGGTTTGATTCGCGTTCGCTACTTTGATAATTTGATATGTGGGTGGACCGGTGCTTGGGTGCTGTTCTTACTTGAACAAGCTTCCCACTTATGATTAACCCCCTCGCAAGCATTCGCAACTATGAAAGAAGTATTAAGATAAAATCTAACCATAGCATTAAACATATGGATCCAAATGAGCCCCTTACGGAATAGCGCATAAACTAGGGTTTAAGCTTCTGTCACTCTAGCAACCCATCATCTAATAACTACTCCATAATGCATTCCCTTGGGCCCAAAGATGGTGAAGTGTCATCTAGTCAACGTTCACATGACACCACTAAGGGAATCACAACATACATACCATCAAAATATCGAACGAATACCAAATTCACATGATTACTTGCAACATGACTTCTCCTGTGGCCTCAAGAACAAGGGCAACTACTCACAAATAATATTCATGCTCAAGATCAGAGGAGTAATAAATATCATAATGGATCTGAACATATAATCTTTCACCAAATAAACCATCTAGCATCAACTACAAGATGTAATCAACACTACTAGTCACCCACAGGTACCAATCTGAGGTTTTGATACAAAGATTGAACACAAGAGATAAACTAGGGTTTGAGATGAGATGGTGTTGTTGATGATGTTGATGAAGATTGGCCTCTAAAAGATGAGAGGGTTGTTGGTGATGACGATGGCTTCAATTTCCCCCTCCCAGAGGGAATTTCCCCTGGCAGAATCGCTCCGCCGAAGGGCAAAGGTGCTCCTGCCCAAGTTCTACCTCGAGACGGTGGCGCTCCATTCCGAAAGTCCTCCCTCTATTTTTTTTCTAGGTCAAAATACCTTATGTACCAGAAGATGGGCACCAGAGGTGGGCCAGGGGCCCCACAAGCTACCAAGGCGCACCTAGAGGGGGTGGCACGCCCTGGTGCCTTGTGGGCTCCTAGGTACCCCCCCCCCCTCCGGTAGCTCTTTTCTCCAATATTTATTATATATTCCAAAATAATTCTCCGTGATATTTCACCTCATTTGGAGATGTGCAGAATAGGTATCTCTGACATAGCTTTTTCAGATCCAGAATTCCAACTATTGTATTCTCCCTCTTTGTATAAACTTTGCATATTATGAGAGAAAAGGCATTAGACTTACTCCACAGTGTGTTATAATACTTAAAACACTATAAATAACAGTAGGAAAACATGATGCAAAATGGATGTATCACGCACCATGGGTCTATGCTCTTCCAAGTGGAAGGATCCTGTCCATGACAAGTGAGGCAATATCCTATCAGCAAATCTTTTTTTTCTAGCTAGCCAACCTGTACCCTTTTTTATAGTAGCCTTTGCCATGCGGTGTTTTAACTGTGCCATGTTTAATTATTTCAGTTATGCAAAAATGTAATGTTCAATAGGGTTATGTGATGTTTAAGTAGGAATTGTCCACTTCAGTTTCATGAATGGCTATATTTGATTGTTTTTAGTGAGTAGATGCCTTGTTTATCTACATTTGGTTGTTAGGTTGGTTGAAGTGAGTATTTGTCCAGTTACCAATCAGATGCCTTATTTATCTGTATTTGGTTGTTAGGTTGGTTGCCGTGAGCATTTGTCCAGTTTTCAAGCAGATGCCTCGTGTTATCTATATTTGCCTGTTAGGTTGGTTGCAGTGAGCATTTGTCCAGTTTTCAAGCATATGCCTTGTTTATCTGTATTTGCTTGTTTGGTTTGTTGAAGTGTGCCTCTGTCGAATTTTCAATGGCTATATTTGGTTGTTATAGTGATCATATATGCCTTGTTTATTTCAGTTATTCACAATGTGATGTTCATTATGTGCAAGTCAAAACTATGCAGTTCGATTTCATCAATACCAGTTTGAACGGCTATATTTGGTTCCTATTATGCCTGGTGTAGTTAACACATGCCCTTTATTTTAGTTTTACACATTTATCTAGTGTGATGTTTAAGCATGAGCTACATTATATTCATTTTCAACAATACCAGTTTGAATTACAATATTTGGTGGTTCTTAAGCCTGTTGTAGTTAACATTCCCTTCCATTTTTTTCTCTATTTTAATAGCATGCTGAAACCAACACATTCAAGCTATCATTTGGAGATGATGTTGTTTACCATGGCTATATTTGTTTGATGTTGAGCTTGTTTTTACTTATCATGCCTTTCCATGTACTTATGCAAGACAACAACGGGAGTGGCCAGCATTTTCCGCCAAGGTTAGTTTCATCCCTCGGCTTGTACTCCCCCTGTAGTTCCATAATGTGGTGCATATAGATCCACACATGAACACTTTTTAGCTCCTAGTATTGACTTATTGCTTGTAGGTACGTATGTCCTAGGCAAAGATCCACGCATCGAACCTTTTTGCGTATGGGCAATGAGATATTCATGAACTAGCATCAAGCGAGGAAACTGATAAGGATTATTAGAAAAAGATACGAATGGTGGCAATTAAATTATTTGTCTACGCTCTATCCAACACAAAAGTAAGTTGTAGGATGGTAATTACAAACTCTATAGCCTTCTCTTTTTACTGCCCATAATGAGTTGTCATACAATAATGTCTGAATCTTTTTCGCTTCCAATGGTTCCCAAAGCAGTTTACTCAAGATTACCTCGCAAAGTACATGATTAGTGGACATGCAATGAAGGTTAAAGTATTTCATTGAGAAGTCCTAATGGAAACAATGAAGGATGGGCGGCCGACCATCACAAGGGGTTGGCCTAGAGTGGTGCGCGCATTACGCATGGAGGAGGGCACAATATGGGCATTCCGCTTCACCTTCTCCAGCAACCAGAATGTCTTTTGCCTCTCTCTTTACAGTCTTTAGTACAACTGTGTTTCATCATTCTTTACTTGGTGCTTCTGTAGTTCTTCGGTATATGTACCTGTGCATCTAATTATGCATTCGTCCTTGAACCTATATTTGTAATAAACATGGTTCAATATGAATAAGTGATTGCCTACTTTCAAATTCAAAATCTGTGAATTTTAAATGCACGGATTAAATTAGGGATAAATTATGCTATGTAGGCCAATACATTGCACACGGTTTGCGAAAGCAAAACATCTGTGATAAACGTCAAGATCTGACATGTTTTTCAGATCCACTACGTGTGCGATTAACAACAGCAGCACGCGCAATTCCTTCTTATTAAATGTTTGTGAAAGTCACCTCATCACACACGCTTGGCAATTATGGACTGTTTATTATGTTGTGTGCATCGTAAACGTTTGCTCATAGAAGAACACACGCGATAGGCCATCATCCGACGTGGGTACGACAGATGATTCATGTGGGATATATTCAAGCTTCGCATACAGTTTTATAGGGACAATTGTATCCACTCTTACATCAAATTGCATACAGTCAAGGAAAAGCAAATGCGTGTGATTGTCTGCTTATCATACATGTTCTATAATCGTGAACTATTTGTGATGGGGCGTGCATCAACGTAGCACCACAGAATACCGACTGCGATGGTAAAGTGAGCACAAACGAGTAGCAAGGATGGAGCATTTGGGATATTTGACATATCACAGACAGTTGCCTGAAGACTCGCATTTGCGATAGATGTCGGCATCTCATACGCTTAGTTATGCAAAATGTATGCATTGCTACTCCCTACCCTCGAGGGTTTCTGGGTTGTGTGGGAAGGATCCCCCTATCGCACACACAGGCAAAGCGACAGTTTAAAATGCGGTCGCGGAAAGGAGTTAAAAACCGTTTGCATAGCAGCTCGTTGTACTAGTGTCTTGCCTTAAGTTTGCTTGCCATATAGGTTGTGTTCACCTAGTTGATTTTCCAGTGAACCCTATTTATCTGCTTAACCTAAAAGTTGGTAACTATTCCTAAAAATTGTAGTCTCCTATCCACCCCCTCTAGTCGACCGTATCGATCCTTTCGGTATATATGTTTAACTGCAAATATGCCACTATAGGGATAGTAGGGCCTAGTGACTGCCCCGTAACACCAACACCATCCATAAGAACCCACCCTAGATCTTGTTGCATGCAAAACATTGCCTGCACAACCCTAGCATCATTGTGAGGCACCTCATTGAGGTCGGGAGGCAGCTCATTGAGATCGTGAGGCATCTCATTGAGATCAATCATGTTTCCTTCTGAAGACTTTTTTTGTTTTTTATTGCCAACCAAACCTGCATTTTGCAAGAGAGGAAGGGGGAACAAACACATCAACCACCATTTTTTGGTATTTTATTGAAACTAATTTCAAGAAAATAACCGCATAGATGCAAGAGAGGAAGAGTGAAAACAACCATTGGTTGTGAGACTAAAAAAACTAGCCAACTTTTTTTCCTATTGCAATATTTTTCCAGAAAATTGCTATATTTGTTTTTCATCTTTTTTAGTTGCACACAGGTCAATCCTCATTTGCACACATGAGTTCTTTAAGTTGCACGCATAATCATAAAATTTGCATAGCACCACCCAGTTAGGTGCAAATTTTGTTCATTTAGGTGATTATATACAATTGCACATAACAATCACACAACTTGGAACCCTCAAACAACTAACCACCTCAGCTATTTTGTTGTTGTTTGTAGTTGCATAGAGAAGTGCTGCCAGTTGCACAAATCGTAGTATGTAAGTTGCACAAATGTAGTATATAAGTTTCACGGATACAACACAGGAATAGGTGCATTTTTTCTGAAGGATTTTTTCTTGCACCATCTGCAGGTTTTATGGGTGGAGGAGCCGCTGTAGAGAAGAATGCACCTCCAAATACCATGTCAGATCTACTTATCTTGGAAAGAGCAAAGCGAAATTAGTTGACAACAATTTGTCTAGTTATTAGTTATATTCCATAATTCCTATAGCAGATTATCTCTTTCTTTTTTCTACTCTGGATATATCTACTAGAGTGTGTGAACAAAAATATTTAATATATGATTGTTTCTAATCTATGCACACGATTTCTTTTTTGTTGCACAGAGTGTGCCAAAAGTTGGTTGATGCATTTGGAGGAGTTGCATGAAAACAACAAAAATTTGCACATATTTTTAGAACCTTTTTCTCCCACAATGTCATGTGTTTCTTGCCTTTTTTCCATTTTAGCATAGGAAACAATGCTTTTTTTTAAGATTGACAAAGCCATGGGTGAACAAGTTCTGAAGGGAGGTGAAGCGAAAGTGAAAGAGGAGGAAATTCAATGGAACCTCACCTTTTTCCTACTCCTGGCGCTTCCTGGTACGTATTCCTACTCTTTTGTCTCTTCTTATTGGAAACAAAACAAGGAAAAACCACTTGAGTTCCAGTTTGCTTCAATTGCCATGGCAGGCATGGCGATGGGAAATCGTCCAGGGGGAGGGAGTTCTTTCGTGGGAAATAAGAAGATGTAGTGGGGTAGTTGGGGTGGAGCAAAGGGAGGGGCATGGGCCAGTTGTAGGGAGGAAGGCATTGGGAGGGGGAGGCACGTGATCCCCACGGCCCTCTGATCGTGCTGGGGGGTGTACAGGTGCTTGGCAGAGAGCGCGTGTCTCGTGGGGCTAGGCGGGGTGTACTTACCTTTTTGGTATGAGGGGGACCATGTGGTTGCCTTTATGGTCGGTCGCCCGAGAGCACTAGCGGGCCAATGTGTGCTCGCTGGACGCATCCATTAATAAAAGCCCAGCTAATATTCAATGCCCGGGAGAAGAGGCCGAGTCACTGAGACCGTGATAAATTGTGCATGCGAGCATATGTTCCCCAGCTTGTGCATGCTGGCATGTGTTGCATATGGCTCTATTCCTATCCAAAACCACTCGTTACTTCATTCTTCTCCCTCCTCTCCTGTTATTTCCCCAGTCTGAAACCACCAGTTAATGACGATTTTCTATTACCTTTTGCATGTGATTTCCAACCGTTTTATACAAATGCAAATTAAATGAAGATGACTTTGATGGATTCCCAACTATTCCCTTGTTAATTTACAATGATTAGTAGAAATACTTTTGTTTGCGCAAATTCCTTTGGAAGGTGGATACGCCAGGAGTACTATTTCATTTGATTTTCTCACTGCCCTACGATTTCGTTCATCGTTTGGTCTAGTCCCATGGGTCGATTCCTTGTTTAATGATCATGCTGAGGTGATTCTAGTAACTGAAAAAGATTTTGAAGTTAATTTGTTGTTGGTTAGATACAAGTCGAACATTTCATTGATAAATAGATTTCAGGAGCTTCAAGTGCTTAAAAGTATATTTCGGTTTCTACTTGACTAAACAAAATTGCAATATTTTTTCTATATTTATACCGACTATTGCAATAAAAAAAGATAGTTGTTTATGTGAAAAAAATGAAGGCTCCTCTTTGTGGTCTCACGCAAGGCCCTTAACATGACAGGCTAGCCCTGCTCGACTTGTTTGTAGCCCTAATTGGCAATGGTCACAGACAATGGTTTCAGGAAAGAAAATGCAATCCTCCCATGGCAATGAACATGAAGACAACAACATTGCCTAAAAATGACAATAACAACAAGAACATGGTCAAGCACAAGAGCATCAATGGAGGCGCACTACAAGAAATATGCTAAAGTATGACCTTCTACAATGACCCTGAAAGAAATGGTCATGAATCTATGACCATTTTGAGCCAACTGGTCGTAAGCTGTATGAGAGGGTTCAAACCCTGAACCATAACGACCATCTTTGTCAAAAAGTTCATAATTGCGTTAGACGAAATGGTCATAAAGCACCGAGGAGTGGTTGACAGCCTTATTTCTAGCTGATTACGACCAATCTAGATGGTCATGATGTAGTAAATGTGGATGAAATTATATGAGTGGACGTCCACATCATCATTCTTGCCTACGTGTCATGTCATTTTAGCATATGTGTCAATTGTACCTGTTGGATTGACAGGCGGGACGAACTAGCATAGTTCATGACATGTGGGACCCATCCCACAAACATGTCATGTGGGACATCTGACCTGTGGCCTATGCTGACAAGCAAGCCACACACTCAGATGGGCGAATTAACCAGCAAAAAAGGGCTCCTCGGAGTCGAACTCACGACCCCTAGCTATCGCCTACAGGACCAAACCATCAGCCCACAACGAAGCAGCTGACGCAAGTGTGCCTAGCCAGTATTTGAAATGGAGCGCCTAGCGGGCTTGGGCCTCCGTGGGACGAGGCCACCTCTTTTTCGTGCGCCGACTCGGCCAACTCCTGGGCCGCGACCTTGTTTTTTTCTGTTTTTGTTCTTACTTTCTTTTTTTACCTTTATGCTTCCAAATATTCTAAATAAATATATTTTAAAAAAAATCGCATAAACATTTGAAAAAAAGTTAACCAAGCATTTGGAAATGTTACATGTGTATAAAGAAAATGTTTATCATGTCAACAAAAAATATACAATGGGTGTGAAAAAAGTTGATCATGTATTTAATATTTTTAATCAAGCATTTGAAAAAAATGTCAAACAAGTATCTAAATAATGTTAAATAAGCATTTGAAAATCTTAAAATGTCTATAGAAAAAATGTAACCATGTATTAAAAATATTAATCCTGTTTTTGAAAAATGTTAATCAAACATTTGAAAAATATTTAAATTTTGTATATAAAAATGTTGACTATGTATTCAAAAAGTGTTAACCAATAGCTTGAAAATGTTCAGTGTGTATAAAGAAATGTTTCTCATGTATATGAAAAATGTATACAAATAATATACAATGTGTGTGAATAAAATTGATCATGTATTAAAAATGTTAATCAAGCATTTAAAAAATGTTAAACAAGTATTTGGAAAATGTTAAACGTGTATTAAAAATGTGCTTGACATATATGAAACATGTAAAATGAAAACGAAAAGAAAGAAAGAAAAATGTTCTCGACTTAAGCGGAAAATTTAGAATGAAAACTAGGTCACATATAATGACACAATGTGAAGGTTTCCCATTTAAAATATCTTATGCCAATTTCAAAATGTGGTCAAAATGACGTGCATGACCATTCATAGCTAGGGGTTGAATCTTGCCAAAATCAGCAGAATTTTGTCAATTTGACGAGAGGTGGATGAAAATCTTTTGACATGCAACCATTTGTCACTTTTTACATAAAATATGGCCTATTATTATTTTTAAATGGAGTGGAAAATATTTGGTAGGTTCTTCAAAAAAACTCGTTTTTGGCACTCCGAAAATAGAGAATATTTTTTGTGCAAATAAAAACAGAACTCCCTTTGACAACATTATTTGCCATTCCAAGATTCACCCTTGTGCACAATATGAGATTATTTGAACAAACTATGTCATGAATGTAGCCATAACATTGGTCGTTCGACTTGAAACCCATGAATCTTCATACATGATAGATCATTTATGAGAACACTTTTTTAAAATACTTATTGTAGTCCAAGTTTCTTAATTTTTTTCCGGAAGCTAGGTAACATGTAATGACACAATGCGAAGGTTTTAAAAAATATTCGAATTTCTTATGCCGATTTCAAAATGTTGTCAAAATGGCAAGCATGATCGTTCGTAGCTAGGGTTGGAATATTGACAAACTTTTGTTGTATCTCTGATGAAATGACTACTTATTTACCTAAAAATGATTTTGGGAAAAAATCAAGAGAAAACTATGAGACAACCACTGGTGCATGTCGGTCCTAAACAAACAGGTTTTAACCCCTTTCCGCGACGGCATCTGGAACCATCGGCAAGTGAGTGTAGGCGATAGGGGGTCCTTCCCACACGACCCAGAAACCGTCGGGGATATGCCCTCCTGGCACACACGTTTGGCAAAATGAGGTCGTGTGCGACCGGCGAGCGCGCAAATACGGAAATACGTACAGTATAGCTAAAAATACAATTATACGGCGAAATTGTTTCCGGTCGCAAGTACATCCCACACGGTCAGTCCCCGCTAAACGTTTCCGTTCGTATGTACATTCCACACGGTCGCTCCAAGGAAAACGTTTGCGCAAGGTGGCGCAACGCAAACAGTTTTTAAGAGAATGTCGTGTGTGATTGTTCATTGATCCAACACGGTTTATTCCTAGAAACTGTGTGCGTTGCCTGAGGTCATCGCCCACGGTGGTTTCTCATTAACCATTTGCAATAGGAAAACCCAATTAGCAACCTAATTGCCCTATTATTAATAATCCATTTACTAATCTAATTGACATTCATATTAAGCACATAATATATTCCATTTCCATATTAAGGAAGCGGGATTTCATAATTGAAATACATCAGAGTACAACATGATATAGCTTCAGCACTCAGCTACCCCATTACACAACTGCACCAGCAGCAAGTTTCACATGCAACATTTAGAACCTTTCGAAATTAGCATCTTAGACGGTACATAGAGAGATGCATCTCATCTGGAAAACTGCTGAAGCGGAAGGCGAATATTGAGCCTTCATTCATGTTGAAGGTCTTTGCAACTTTAGGCCAGTGCCTGTGGATGATTGACCGTCCATCCTTCGACCTCTTCAGGAACACTTCAATATTGAACCGTGGGTGTTGTATGAAAACTTTCCTCGCCTCCTGACCACAGATGTGGTTTGAGAGGTAATCATCAGTGAAGCCTGAAAACAAGGATGTGCATAAATATCTTCTCTATATTGGAAATGGGGCAAAGGAATACAAAAAGGCAAGGTCTAATAGTTAGTACCATCTTGTAAACCTCAGTGCTTCCCATTGTTTACCTGCAACACATATAAGGTAGTTAGTCATCAGGTTAAGTAAGGGTTCGCATGCTATCAGTAAAATATGTTGATGATAAATAAGCACATTGCAGATTCATCAGATTAATTCAAGCCACATGGAAAACCCATTTATCCAAACCAAGCATGATTAAGAACTAGGAAATATTAGCACTTGTATATGTTTCTCATGTATTAAGTGCAGCCAAATTCGATTTATTCCTCACATGGTATAAAATAACAGAATGCAGCCACAGCAATTGAACATCGCATTGCAGAATTGAACCAAGCAGTTAACTAAACACCACAACAAATGAACCAAACGTTAACTGAGCACCATATTGAACAATAAAACATACTCCTAATAGAAGATCGTACAGTTAACCAAACCAAGCATGCTTAACAACTTGGAAATATAGCAATTGTATTTGTTTCTCATGTATTTAGTACAGCCAAATTCGATTTATTCCTCACATGGTATACAATAACAGAATGCAGCCACAATAATTGAACATCGCATTGCAGAATTGAACCAAGCAGTTAACTAAACACCACAACAAGTGAACCAAGCCACAACAAATAAACCAAGCAGTTAAGTAAACACCAATTGAACAATATAACATACTCCTAATAGAAGATCAGACAGTTAACCAAACCAAGCATGCTTAACAACTTGGAAATATTGCACCCTGAAGAATTGAACATCACATTTGCAGAATTGAACCAAGCAGTTAATTGAACACCACATTGCACGACATATAGAACATATACACTATAACAGAAGATTGCATGGTAAAAGTAGATAGCACAGTTCACTAGAATTTGTTAAGGAAAGGCAGTAGCTAGCAAACTGAACATGGGTCCTTATAGTGAGCTAATAAGACAAGCTACTCCTCATTGTCGGAGATATCGATGACGATTGGCTCCTTGGACATGGAAGAGGGCGAGGCCTCTGCATCGTGGGTGCCCTCATTGTAGTGGTGAGTTGCCTGAGCCGCTCCGGGCACCAACCTGCTGGCTCTCGAGATGAGGTAAGCACGTGCACGCTGAGAAAACACCTCGTAGTCTTCGTCGAAGGCACCGACGGCGGCCTCAAGAAAACACCACGAACTGTCGTTTAAAGCAGCCAACCGCGTCGCGGCGTTGGCGCGCGAGGCGCCAACGGTGGCCTCGTCGGCGAGGTGCTCCTCCAAGATCTGGGGGTCGACACGAATGGCAGCCATCGCGGCCTCATCCGCGCTTGCGGCCGCGATTTGCTTCTCCGCTGTCAAATGCTCCTTGAGGTCCTGGCTATACTGCGTGCACCATGGCTTAGGCCGGCGCTTATTTGGTGGAGGGGTCGGTGATTTGGGTGGAAGGTGTCGCGCTTGCGCCGACGGTCGGGCCATGTGGGATGTGGAAGAAGGAGGAGGATGGGGGTCGGGTGTGGATTACCTGCCTGGATAGGCGAGGCCGAGCAGCGTGAAGGAGGGTCGCCGGCGAGGAGGCGGCGGCGCTATAAGCAAGGAGAGAAGGTTTCAACTTGGAAAGGAAGGTGGAAAGAGGGGAAATGTGGCTTTTGGTAAAGGGGAGGGGGCGGGAGGTAGATATTTCCGCGGTAGCCGAAAATTTAAAATCACTTCAGCCAAAAAACTGGCGCGCAAAATATCATCAGACATGGTCCCTTATTCAGACACGGTCCGAAGATATTTTATGCTGCATCTCACATGGTTGGTTATAATAAACTATGTGGGATCTACTTGAGTTTTGGTCTTGATTTGCATTACATAATGGGGTCACAGGGGCCATGGACGATGTTTGAATTGCTAGACCTTTTATCTGCAGTGATCATAAAAGAATTGGAATTATTCAGGGTTCGTTTGGACATTTTTATGCATTAAGTGAGTTTTCAATGCATTTACGTGCATAATTCAAATTTGAACTACATGCACATGCTCCAGTGCATATAAATTCGTTGAAAAATCAAATCTTTGTCGTTGGGTGCATGCTTAGGTCCCATGCAAGAAATGCGAATGAATTTCAAACACCAGGGCACCGTTGATTGCCGGCAAAACAGTGAGATGCCTGGTTTTTAAATTCTAGTAAATCCAAAACTCATCCGAAATTCATGAAACTTGGCATGCTATCATGGAGCAGCATCAACATGCCGTGGTACAAATTTTGTCCCATCTGGGGCAGGTTTGGGTATATGCTTCTCACAAACCGGAGCTTCTCACAACAAGCATGATGGTTTTCGGTAGGGAATGTCCCACCTTTGGGGACAAAACGATATCCATTGCCTCTTATTGCTTTCAAGTATTTTTCTCATGTCAACATAGAACAACAAGAGTGTTGTGTGAATGTTTGTGATTTTTCGGGGTTCGTTTGGACATTTTTATGCATTAACTGAGTTCTCAATGCATTTATGTGCATAATTCAAATTTGAACTACATGCGCATGCTCCAGTGCATATAAATTCGTTGAAAAGTCAAATATGTGTCATTGGGTGCATGCTTAGGTCCCATGCAAGAAATGGGAATGAAATTCAAACACCAGGGCACCGTTGATTGCCGGGAAAACAGTGAGATGCCTGGTTTTCAAATTCTAGCAAATTCAAAACTCGTCTGAAATTCATGAAACTTGGCATGCTATCATGGAAGGGCACCCGACATGCTGTGGTATTTTTTGTGTCCATTTTGAGAGAAGGCGCACTCGAATAATGACAGCCAACAAAGGCATTTTGAAAAAAATAGCTGCCATTTAATATCTCAAACGTTTGTATAATTCAAACTGTGTGCATTCGGTTAACCATTCACGTGACGCCATGTGTCTTGGTTTGAATGACTATAGGAGGTGCCGTGTGGATAGCTGCTTGACTGAACGGGAGGCGTGCGACCGCAATCCGGTGCGTAGGCTCACCGGAAAGCGTACAAGATGTTCAACGCAGGATCTGTACATCTCTTCAACGCAAACGGTTCAGATTACGGTATGCAAATTAAAGCCAGACTTCGGCGGTAAGCCAAGAGACACTACAATTTGTCAAAATATGCAGCTAAAAATCAGTATCACCATCTATTTTTTGCAACTAAAATTCAGTAATTAAGCATATATTTCATTCATACTAGAGATTAAGCAGTCGTTCTCACCGGGAAGCGAGACAGCCTTGGACCGCCGCCCGCCTCGCTCCCACTGGTCTATATTAATGGTGCCGCCGAGCGGCCGCACCCCCCATCCTCGCCACACACACAATTCCTCTCTCTGCGCTCGCATCCTCGACGCCGCTCTGAGTCCTCAAAGCCGTCAGTGTACGAGGATGCTGCCGAAGCGCCCCATCGGAGGGAGTGGCGACGCCGGGGCTGCTGAAGCACCGGAGCACGGCATGAATATGGAGATAGAGGTTCCCGTCCCCGCCGATGAGGTGGAGAACGAGGCTGCCAACAAGCGGAGGCGGGTCGAGAAAGAACTGCAAGCGACTCCAGCAGGCCTAGGCTTCATCAACAACCTCCCCGATGATATGTGTATAGTCATCATATCCCTCCTCCCAATCAGAAATCGGGCGAGGACAACCGCTGTTTCCCGGCGGTGGCGCACCCTATGGCTCCGCACCCCTGTCGACCTCCTCCACGCCCACAAGCTCTGCCATGGCTATCGCCAAAGCTTGGATGCGTTCTCCCAGATCCTCAGCAGTCACCATGGCCCAATCAAATGCCTTATCGTGGGCAAGTTCCTTTCCAATGGCAGGGAGCGAGGCAAGCTTGACGAGTGGTTCCGATCCCGCGCCATAGATCAGCTCGAGAAGCTAAGTTATAATGATGGGCATATGAGCTTGCTGCCAACGTCCGTGCTCCGCTTCGCGCCCACGCTGCGCCTTGCCAAGTTCATGAACTGCCATCCCCCTTAGTGACGCGCCCGCTCTTTTTCTACCACGACTTAAGCACCTCGAGCTCGTCGCCGTCCGCATCCCAAAGGATGACATGGAGCGCCTGCTCCGCGGCTGTACTGCACTCGAGTTCCTTCGTCTTCAGGTGATGAATTGGTCGAGTACCTTTCACATCACCTCCAGGACTCTCCGCACTATTTATGTGTGTTGCTGGTGCTGCAACGAGAGATCACAAAAGGTGGACCACGATATGGTCATCCAGGACACACCTTCACTTGAGAGATTATTTGTAGTTGATCGACAAGGTCCAAGAAGAATCAATGTCATTTCTGCGCCGAAATTGAAAGTGGTGGGCTACTCGTCTGTCAAATACTACAACTTTCAGGTACAATAGTCGCCTTATATACCTCTCCTTCTTGATATCAACGTTATAACTAGTTTTTAAGATGTATACTCGTATGTCATCCAGCGAAGCTTCACCCAGACTCTGGGCACAGTGAAGGTCTTGGCACTAGAATCTGTCGTCCCCAACCTGGACCAAGTTTTCAGTTGCCTGAGATGCTTTTCGTGCCTGAAGAAGCTGTATATCGAGGTGATGTTCCTTTCCTGTTAAATGTTAACCATAAGGGAGTTCAATTTTTTGCACCTTTTCCCAAGTTCACAATGACAATGTACTACTATTTCTGAAGGAATTTTGGAGGATTTTAGGACATACACCCCCACCCCATATTGGTTGCTTCATTCATATGGTTACAATCGTCCATAAGAATTTCTCCTTTGGATTCATCTGTACTAGTTTTCTTAGGGAATTTTTCATCCAATCCAACCTCTTGTGAAGAAGGCTACATGTTTCTAGATTGTAATCAAATGCCCATGTTAATCATGCCAGATCGAAGATGGCACGTTGGTGCATTTTACCAATCCTGCAAACCAAATGGGCGTGTAGCAGTGTTCAAAACTGCATGTAGGCACTAACACGTTCTCTTCTTTTGCAGTGCATATTAGGCCCGGTGGATGATGTTTATAACGACAATCACATCGAATGCCTGGATCTGCATCTCTCAAATATTACTTTGAACTCCTACCGAGGGACCCCACCGGAGATTACACTCGCCAGGTTCTTTCTTGCCAGAGCAAAGGTGCTGAGTGTACTGAGGTTGAACACGCATTTAATTAGGAAAGATCAATGGTATGATCAGCAGATCCGGCTGGTACTGTTGAATGGAAGTGCCTCCAAAAATGCCAAAGTTCATATGGGAAGAACATATGGCAAAGCAATTGGAAATCATTGTGTCAAACCCATACATGACTTGTCAGCGGCTGATCCCTTTTCAGAAATGACACAGCTTGCAATGTTTGAATTTGGGCGTTGCAATCTTTGAATTTAAACCTTGCAATATTTATGGAATTTGTTATATTGAACCGTTTATGTTCTCTTGTCTCAACGCAAACAGTTCATCCGGGTGAACCGCATGTCGTACATCGCACACACCTTGATCTGGCTGGCCGTTTCTTTTGTGTTGCCTAATCACAAATAGTTCATCCGAGTGAACTATATGCTGTACATCACACACACCTTGATCTGGCTGACCGTTTCTTTTGTGTTTCCTAATCACAAACAGTTCATCCGAGTGAACCGTATGCTGTACATCGCACACACCTTCATCTGGCTGCCTGTTTCTTTTGTTCCTACTCATGGAAAACTGTTAATTGAACTGAACCGTATGCCCTGGATCGCACACGCAACTAAAATCTGAACCGTGTTTGATGCATCCGTCATCGCAAATGTTTTGCGCCTTTTTTGACGGTTTTTTTACACCTCCGTTTGCGATTATTGCATCGCACACAGTTTCGTCGAAGGGTCTCTGATCGTAGTGTCGCGTTAGCAGCATCCTGCAGTAGTGAACTATAGTTCAAATTTGACATGGTTCTTGTTGAATCGATAGAATTTTATCAATTTGACGAGAGGTGGATTGAAAGCTTTTGAGGGGCAACCATTTGGTCAATTATACATAAAATATGGTATAATACTTTTGAAAAATGGTGCGGTACCATTTTAGAACAAATATTTGGTAGGTTCTTCACAAAAAATGTCTTTTGACACTCCAAATATAGAAATTGATATTTTGTTTTTTTGCAAAGAAAATGTAAACTCCCTTTGGCAACATTGTTTGCCATTCCATGATGATGCCACCGATGCGGGAGCCATGGTGTCAGGCTTTTGATGGTCGAGGACCCCTGTAGCGTCATGGAAGGTCATGTCCCCTTTTGTTTGACGTCTGATCATGAGGGATGTTGTGTGTGCCGCCGTCGAGAGAACGACATACAACACAAAAATTTAACGGGTTGCAACACCATGCTTCCACCAGGGATCGTCATCAAGTATCCAATCCTGACCGTGCATGCCGTCGTTTAGTGGTGAAGGACGCCGCACATGCCGTCGTCGAGAGTGATGGGGTAAGCCGGAGAGATGGCCCGTGTAATGGTTTTGCGTGGGGGGCTAGGCCCGGGCCGGGAGCGATGGGAGCGCCCCATCCATGCGCGCCCGGGAAGGGAAGTTTTTTTAGTGGTGACGGGAATTAAGTTTTTGTTCCCTTTTGATGCCTTGGGAAAAGTTGATTCTTTTTTTGTTACAAGTATAGGTTGGAATAGAAGTTTTTTAGGAAAAGAAAGAAAGAAATTATAATAAAGAAAAAAAGTGAGGTAAAGTCAGACTCACACTTTAGCGCACAGAGTTTTGGGTCAGCCCGCGAACGATTTCATTTGGTTTTCAATCTCACAGCCCGCGAATAATAAATAAAGAAGACCCATCCCGCGAACGCGAAATCCCACCCACCCACCCATCGCTCCTCTCTCGCTCGTCTCTCCCTCTCCCCCGCACCACTCCTCACCACCACCACCCACGGCGCCCGATCCCAGCGTCCTCCGGCGGCGCCAAGGACACCACCGTGCCCCCTCCCAACACTCCTTCCTCCCATCGGGCCAGATCCGGCATGCATGTCCTCCAGCGGCCAAGCGTGACCCTGCCCAACAGCTAGGGTTTGGGCCAGCACGTCGCCGACGTGGCTCCGGCGTTGCTCCAGTGACTTAGGTGAGTCCCCCCACTCCTCGTCACATTCCTCTGTCTCTTCCCTCACATCATCTCGTCTCCCTTGCAGATCTAGTGCGCCGTCGCCACTCGAGCACCGGGACGCCAAGGATGGTAAGGCTTCTTCCTCCCCTGTCCCGATGCCATGAACGACGCAGCTCCACCACTACCCCATGGAGATGGAGCTCCTTCTCCCACATCACGCATGGAGCCTCCCTCCCAGCGCCAGGAGCCCTGGAGGGTGCGAATCCCTCCTCCCACTGTCTCCTTCTACAACTTCTCTTCTTCTCCTCTTGATGCGTGTGCGTATTGTGTCAAAGAAAGGAATTCAAGGCCATCGCCGGAGAGAGAGGAGCTCCTCCTAATACGTGACATCATGGAAGGTTCACCTTTCTTGTTCTGCCTTTTAATTTTTCTGTTTCTCTTCCCGATCTAGACATGTTGAAGGCTCTGTTTTGTGCATGTGCTGCTCTGATGAGGAGAAAGGGCTATTGTGGGACGTCCTTCTCCCCTCCCCCTACCCCCACACATGGTGAGCTCCAATGCATATGTGGATAATCAGGAACTGGTGGTACAACTAATGTTTAATCGGTTACTTCATAATCCGTTCCACTCTGTGCATGAACACACACACATTTTTTCCTGCTATTTATATACATAACTATTGGACAGTGAGAAGATTTCCATTATGTGCATGAACGTACTTTTTCCGTCAATCCATCTCTTATCATGCATACATCCTATCATATATTATATGATAAGTCTTTTAGTTGCTCACTGTATATAGAGGTGCTCAAAATTTTAGATTCCATAGAACTTCTATTTGTAGTGAAAGGGGGTATCTGCAGCTTTTAGAAAATGTCTATTTAAATCAATAGGATGCCTATTGAGCATATGTGTTCATTGGTGCACCATGCCGAAATACTTTTCCGTTTAAGAAAGAAATTACTTCTGTATATTGTGATGCTTCCCATAGTAGTTTGCACCCAGGAACCAACCAAGGGCTGATGCAATATATTTTACCAAGTATATACCACCCTTACTGTTAAGAAAAACAGACATTGAGGATACCTTTTTTATTTTTTTCCTACACCCTGCTGTGGGATTCTTAATAGCCTTACCTGCATATGAACAAACTGCAAGAGACATATATAATTCCTGACCCGTGAAAGGCCGTTTCATGAGTTATCCATCTAACATGACCACCTTCTATATCTACATGTATCTATCACTTCTTTCTACTTACATGGCAGATATATCTACAAGTAAACCTACAGGTTCTTTGTAGTTCAAATGGAGTATCCTATATCATTTTTATTATTATGCAGAACTGTTTGTTGAGTCACATATGCCCTTTGCTAGAGAGAGCGAAAACGGAAAACTGTTCTGGGGCAAATTAGATGGGCGAACCAATAGATAATTATGTAGCTGTAATTGGCCGACAATGGTTCACGAGAATATTCCTTACATATATTTACTTGATAGTTGATCTTAATATACACTGGACACAATTTTCTCATGGTTGCAATGTTTTTTTCCTAAGTTCACTCCAATTGTGTTGGCATTCATGCTTTAATTCTTTTAATCGGTTTGCTAATCATATCAAGAAAATAAATATAACTACTTGAGAATAAAGGGAAAATGAGAATAAAGGATGGTTGTGGTAGTAGAATGGTATTTTGCTTAGGCGCAATCATACTTATGTAGTAAATAACCTATCATCTCATTCTTCAAGTCTGCACGTAGCATTGTTATTTTAGGAGCAGATTTCTCATCCTTAAGAAACCTAAACTTGTTTAATAGCCAATTTAGCGGTGTATTGATGTCAACTCTAATGCCTCAGTTTACATTCCTTGATGTCATTTCTGGCATGCAATCATATGACATGTCTCATGTAAATGAATATGGGCTGCTATCAATTTTTTAATCTACAATTGATCTAGTGTTTTTTAAATGGTAGATTAATACCCTCCTTCCTTTTCTAATATGCAAACTTCTAATATGTGAGGTGCATAAGTGCATGAGGTGTGGTTCGCCTTAGGGTGCTCCCGCTCGTGGGCGGTCTAGTCCAGCGTCACTTAACCGTTGTGACCTGGCTGGTTTGGTTTAGCTTCGAGCTGCCCACCGTGGAGTGGGAGGCTGACACGCTCATGAACAGGAGGCTAGATCAAGTACGCTGGTGCACCGCGGTGTGCGGCAGCCTACTTTGTTGTAGTGGTATTGTATATGGTCTCATCCAGCACTGAGTATCTATATGTTGTTGTAATCCCGATGATGATGTTGTAGCATAAAGTGGACACCGTACTCAGTTTGTCTTGATGCTTTATCTCTTGTGGTTCTTGTCTGATGCACATTGTTCTTTGCAGGGTTATGATGATATTTCCAAGGAAATATACTGACCCTGATGTGACAAATGTGCCCTCTTTCCCTTTCTTAAACATTTTTACTCTATCTTTTGTTCTTCCTGTAGTTCTAGTTTCACAATGTTGGTGTTTCATGTCATATTCATCAGATCCTGCTCACATGGATTAGTATTTCTGCCACTATCCTAGCTTAGTAAACTGTTTGTTTTTTCAGTAGCTAAAAAAGAAAGTAAATCTAATATATCCTGGTATTCTAGAATTTCAGTGTCCCACAGAAGTTACTCTGTGTCCTGCTTTAGCTTGCAAACCTGATGTCTATTGTCTGTTCTCATTTCTTAAGTTTGAAGTGTTTCAAACTTAAGAGTGCCCCATCCTCGACTACATCTGTATGCACCTTAGTAAGAAATACATTAGCCTTGTAAATATCATTGGGAAGTATATTTGCCTCCATACGTTATTGCCAGCATTAAATGTTGTTGCTGACATTCTCACTAAAGAATGTCCCTCCAGCACATTCCTTTGAAATGTTGGCCTTGAGTCATGCTCCAAGAGGAAACTCAACAGATCTGCATCTGCTTTGGATGCTCATGTACAAGATACTAAGTTATTGGTTGTGTTATTTTGGTTGGTACTATCTTATAAACATGTGGTGTAATGATACTGCTGGGACAGGTTGATGAAATGTTGTGCTGTTTGTTCATTCTGTTGTGTTAGATCCTATGGTGTAATGATACTGCTGTGTTACTTTGAGAATTATATTATTATTAAATTATATTCTCCCGTGCTTTTGGTTGACTACCAAATTGTCCAATGAAATGTTGATCTCCCTTGAATAAGGGTTGGACCGAAACTACTAAATTGTGTGAGTGGGCTGGACCATTTAGAGAAAAGGGTTGGGTCAATTAATAAATGGGTTGTACAACACCTCAGCCCAAGAACAAACATTAACGGTTCTGTTGGGCTAGGCCCATGGTTGTGGCCCAAAAGTTAATCTAAAAATGAACCGAATTAATGGGCTTCGCCCATAGTTGTGGCCCAAAAGTAAATATGAAAATGGGCTAATTATTGGGCTTGGCCCATTGAAACAACTGATTTCGACAGATCCTACATGGCGCCCATGTCATCATTTTTGCCATGTCATCACGTGTGCCAAGTGGGCATTGCCACGTTGGCTTGGCCACATCAAATCCTACATGGTCTAGGCTCATTAATAATGATCGTAATTTTGGTCAAAGATTTAATGACCAATATTTTGGTCAAAGATTTAATGACCAATATTTTGGCCAAGGGCGGCCATGACCAAAATTCCAGAAAAGGTCACATTTGTTTGTTCTTGACGGCCAAGTATTGACCTTCTGAATTTGGTAAAAAAAGGTCAATAAACGAAAGCAATGACGAATCAACGACCAAAATGGGGAGTCATAATTGAGCGTATTTCTTGTAGTGGCGGTGGCGCCGACATCTCCATACACCGTCTAGGCAAATTCTTTTTGTCTTTTCATTATGATAGCTCTAGGAATATACAGTTCGCTGATATAGCATGGGAAAATATAGTATATGGCCGTATTAATCTAGCTTCTTCTTGTTTTTCCTCAAGTTAATTAAGGACACGTTTGGTAGGCTACATGCAGCCCAACCAGGTCTGGGCGGGATGAAAATGGGCCATTTGGTTACGTGCAAGCAGGTCTGTCTCGCATCAGCATGAAACTTAAAGCACCCCAGAGCTTGGCTCGCTGGGAACGCTCGAATCGGCCATTTCCAGCGAGCCAGGCTGAGTCGATCACAAAAGGAAGACGCGACATAGGGCGCGGTGCAGGGGGGTCCGGTCGGAGATGGCGAGAGGGGGAAATCGACGGAGCCGGGATGGCGCGAAATATACCCTCACCCTGGATCTAGGACGAGTCCTCCTCTGTTATTGGCACCGGCGGCGCCGACGACTCAAATCTGCGGTTGCGACAACGGCGGCGGCGGCGTTGGTGGCTGGAGCAGCGCTCCCCGGCAGCGGCAGCTGCTTCTCCCCTTCTTCTCTGACTATGTCCGGACATCCTCGTCCCGGCCATGCCTCCCCCGACCCAAAAGCTGGTAAGCTACCCCCTCCCTCTCCTTTGTTAGGTCGTTTGGTAGGAGTGTTTGGGGTCGATCGCGCCATTGTTGACTGCATCATGGATGTCGCTTAGGTTGTGGATGAACGGATGAAGATTCTAGTTCAAGCAGCAACGCTGATAGCTATGGTTCAAGCCTGGATCCTGTTGGTCCATAAGAGAGTTGTTCGTCAGAATGACAAACCGCTCATTTCGTATGGTCTGATGTTAATCCGGGATCAAGATAGGATGGCGAATCTGAACTACATCTACAACTACAACGACATAAAGGCTTTATGGATGTTTCGAAAGTGAAGAGCACGTTTCGCCATGCTTGTGCAGACGTTCAGGAGCAGGAGGCTGCTAGAAGATAGCATCCACATCACCGTGGAAGAGCGAGTAGCCATCTTCCTCCATGTTGTTGGTCATAACCAAAGATTCAGGATTGTACAAAACACCTTCAGGAGATCAATGGAGACCATCTCTAGGTACTTCAAGCAAGTGTTGTATGATGTTGGAGAGCTCATAGGAGAGATGATCAGGTCACCACCCAGCCAGACTCCTACCAAAATTCGCACTAGCCCAAGATGGTATCCATGCTTCAAGGTGAGTACTGATAGTATGTAGTTCATGCCTTGATATGTTGTTATTGTTATGCTGTAGCCATTCCAGCATCTTGTAATGCCATTCCAGGATTGCATTGGAGCAATAGATGTTACTCATGTCACTGCCAGAGTGCCGAGGTCACAAGCTGCGACATATAGAGGGAGGAAGCACTACACACGTCAGAATGTGCCTGTTGCTGTTAACTTCAATCTGAAGTCCACATATGTGCTATCTTGCTGGGAAGGATCAGCACATGATGCTAACATTCTCAGTGACAGATGAGTCGTCATGATGGCATCAACATCCCCGATGGCAAGTTCTACCTAGGAGATGCTGGCTATGCATGTTGGCCAGGTGTTCTTCCACCCTTCAAAAAAACCAGGCCATCTGAACGATTTCTCTGGTAGGAATTATTTTAGGACTCCTCATAAACTGTTCGATCTCAGACACTCCAGCCTTAGAGTAACAGCCGAGAGGGCATTTGGAGCTATGAAGAATATGTTTAAGATCTTGGATCAGAAGCCATTCCACCCTTATCCTACCCAGATCAAACTTGTTCATGCATGTTGCATCATTCACGACTGGATTCTACAGTGGGGAATTGATGAACTTGTGCCGGAGGAGGAAGATGTGACTCCTGATGTGGTGATCAGCTCTGGCCATGGTGTGGAGGCGTTCGACAACGAACCGTGGAAGAACAACAGGTTGGAGTAAGCTCGGGCAATGTGGTATAACAAAGGTCAGACAAGGATCTGAAGCAGAAAAACAAGAATAAGAAGAAGAAGAGGCAGCAGCAGAAGAGAATAAGAAGCAGCATAGTAGCAGCAGAAGAAGAGGAAGAGGATGAACTTCCACCTAGTTAGCATCGTTGAACTTTCTCCTATTCAGCCATGTTGGCTTTTAATAATTTGTACTATCGTTTACTAGTAGGTAGGATAAGCTGTCATTTGTTTCCTAGGTAGGACAAGACAATGTTCAGTGTGTGATAATGTCACCACTAATGAGAAGTGATGATCACATCTTTAGTCATTGCAACCAAACAACGTGTTGTTTGTCTAACAGCAGCGACGCAGACAACCAAACAACGTGCTAACTAATTGCCCCCTCATACATGGAGCCTAATGCAGGCAACCAAACTATATGCAAATGTTGATTTTTACTTTGCATTGACCCAACCAGGACAAGTATGCAAAATGCCCTAAAATATAGATGTGAACCAAACACATCCTAAGTATATCAGCCTAGTCTCTTATCATGCCTCCTTTGGTTCGTAAGAATATTGTAGGAATTGCAAATGATAGGAACTTTGTAGGAAAAATTTCTTTGGAGTCCTTTGGTTTGCAATGGATTCCTATTCCTATGTAGGATAGGGATCAATCCTTCACATTTCAAAGAAAAAAAAACATTGGCCTAGACTCAGTGAAAAAATTCTTATTCTATGTATCAAATGACATCTGTTTATCTATAAGATTTGCCTAAAATTAAAAAGTGCATATGCACTATTTGGAGACAACGAGCGGTCGGGCTTCCTAGCCATACATGAGTTGTTTTTTTTCTGCTAGTGCATGTCGTTATTAGTATTTAATGTGTTCATATTGGTTAGTCCGACTTAAAAGAAACAGCTTCACATACAACTATTTTGGTTTTCAAATTTTTAAAAAGCCAAATCTTTCAAACTGCGCGTCGGAATTCAGATCCGTCTTCACTATTAAATTCTTTGCGACGAGATCTTTGAAACTAGATCCCCATGGGTATGTTTTGACGAATTTTTTTTGATGCCAATTTTGGCGCTATATTGTGCAACTTCAGTACTGCTTTGTGCAACTTTAGTACTGCATGGTGCAATTTTTTCAAACCCAGTTTTGGAGCTGCATCCGTTGCACACATAGTAGTCCTAGTTGGCACATGCATGGCCACAGAGTTGCACAATCTGGTCCGCTAAGTCGCATATGAATTGTCATAGCCTGTAATGTAGTCTAGTTGCACACACATTGATGTTTAGTCGGCTTGTAATATAGTCTAGTTGCACACACATTGATGTTTAGTTGGCAGGAAGACTAGTTGCACACACATATGCTTAGTTGGCTTATAATATAGTCTAGTTACACACACATTAATGTTTAGTTGGCAGGACACTAGATGCACACACAAATGCAATTGACGCGACAATGTAGTCTAGTTGCACACACATTGATATTTAGTTGGCAGGACTATTGGCACACACATGCTCAGTTGGCGCGGCAATGTAGTCTAGTTGCACACACATTGATGTTTAGTTGGCACGACTATTGGCACACACATATACTCAGTTCGCGCGGCAATGTAGTCTAGTTGCACAGACATTGATATTTAGTTGGCAAGAAAACTAGTTCGTCGAAACATCCCCATGCGGAATCTACTTTTAAAGAGCACGTCGCGAGGGTTCCAACAGTGAAAACAGATCTTAATTTCGATGCGCGGTTTGAAAGTTATGATTTAAAAAAAAACTGAAAACACGAATTAAGTGCGTTCACGTTCATTCACATATATGATTTGCAATTATTTATCCTCTTGACATATGCCACCTGTTTACTTTTTCTAATATAAGCCAGAGAGACAAAAACTTACCTTTTTCGACCGGCCACCACAGAGGGCTAGTGGGTAGCTGGCCGCCGGTTAGACACGTCCTAAGATTTAGGATGCATGCCATCTCATTTCATATTTTTTTTATTCCTATACCATTGCTATCCTATGAACCAAAGGAGACCTTCATGTTTTATCAAGAATACTTTTTGTAGTAGTCAGGAAAATAGTTATAATAAAACTTCAAGAACAAATAATCAATTTCCTCCGCGAACTCATCGCATCCTAAGCGACCAAACACACCCCCGACCACGTGACGGAGAAGCCGAGGATAATGACGTCGTCGTCGGCGGCGAGGAACCAGCACCTGGATGAGCTCCGCGCGCTCATGGCGTCGCACTCGCCGCCGATCCACGCGCTCCTCATCCCCTCCGAGGATGCCCACCAGGTTGTTGCTCCTGCCGCCCGCGCCGATCGGAACTGATCAGGGTAGATCAGATCCTGTCGGGCTCGACTGCGCCGAGTTTAGGGTTTTGTGATCTCTTCTGCTTTACTGGTTCGTTCCTCTGCTCGATGGTTGAGAATTGGTTTGCTCATCTGGTTCGTGTTCGTGCAGAGCGAGTACGTGTCGGAGCGGGACAAGCGGCGGCAATTCATCTCCGGGTTCACTGGGAGCGCTGGCAAGTGTTAATCCATCCGTCTTCTTAGCTCTTAGTCGATCGCTCCTTTGCCAATTGCAACGAGTTCAGGTCGACAGCACCGCCTATTAGTTGGCAATACTAGGTTTGTGTTGTTGTAGGCTTGTAGCAACTTGTTTTGCCACTTGTGTGCTACATCAATTGCAAGCGGCAGCAGGGAGGTTTTCAAAGTAGCTAAGATAGCATGTCATCATGGTGAACAATTGATCGAATCCAGTATCAGCTTCGTGCTTTGTTGAGGCTTGGTCAGGTTTTATTATGCGATTAGTTGAGTTCCCGTTCGTTGCCATGGAACGACATATATTTTTTCCTCTAAGCGCACTGAGCCACTTCTCCTTTCTGCAGCTGTGATGAATCCGTCATCACGTCCTCCAGTTGTGCACTGGCCCCTTCCCCCTTGCATACTATCTACACTTGCTGTCTTCTCCCTTGAATCCTATAGCGGATGCCCTTTCCATCATGTCGATCTCTCTCACATCATCTCCTCCTGTCACCGTCGTTTACCACCAATCCCATTATTGTCTCCTCGGATAGCTGGTTGGGGCTGTGGAGCCTCCACCTGTATGAGGTGAACACCAGATGGCATGGCACATCGACGCTCGCCCCCATCAATTCTGTCATAAAGAGTATGGGTAGGGCTAGCTATATATCTGTGTGTTGCCATGGATTAAAATTTTGGATTTTCTCGACATGTTTCATCAGAAAGGACTTCATTGATTTGAATTATTATGTTGGTATGGATATCTGAAAGTGTGGGTGTTGCAACATGCCGAGCCTGATGTTCATTATTTCCTTTTACTTAGTTGTCACGCGTCTTATTTGGTTCGTATCCTCAATTCCTATACAGGGTTGGCCCTTATCACTACAAAGGAGGCGTTATTATGGACGGATGGACGATACTTCTTGCAGGCCACGAATCAACTTAGCGATCGGTGGAGACTCATGCGCATGGGAGAAGACCCACCAGTCGAAGTCTGGATAGCTGATGTAAGTATTGACCACCTTCCCTTGCACATTTGGTTCAATTTTCTAATCTACCACACAGAACTTGTACAAATGATGAGGAACCTACGATGCTGTCCGTTTTGAGTTCTGCCACAATTTCAGTGATGTGAATCTGCAAATGTGGTTTTCTTGTTCACCATAGTAAGGTTATCTCCTCAGAGTTCTGTCTAAATAGATATAAGCGTTCAGCTTCAGCATTTAAGGAAACACACCAATCAATCTGTAATTGAAACTGCTTGTTATTTCTTCAAGAGTTGTGGAATATGTCAAAATTGTGAACGCCTTAACTTCATTGCCATCTCACCATCTGTTAATTGAATACTCGTCTCTAATTTAACTTGTGAAAACTAAATCCGCTGTTGTGTTCTCAGAATCTCTCGGCTGAAGCGGTTATTGGAATTGATTCATGGTGCATCTCTGTGGATTCTGCTCAGAGATATGAGCAAGCATTTTTAAAGAATAATCAGACGTTGTTTCAGCTTTCCTCTGACCTCGTCGATGAAGTTTGGAAAGATCGTCCTCCGAATGATGCTACACCTGTAATTGTGCACCCTGTAGAATTTGCTGGGCGTAGTGTAGCACAAAAGATGAAGGAGTTAAGAGAAAAGTTACAACATGAAAAGGCTAGTGGCATTATAATTACTGCCCTTGATGAGGTACAGTTAATTGATTTGCATCTTAGTTTCACTCATTCCGTACGGTCTATTAAATTGAATCTGTTCTATTTTCTCAAATTTTATAGGATTTATGAGCATCTTAATTTCCTCTTTATATAAATCCCCATTTTAGGTTGCTTGGTTGTACAATGTTCGGGGAAATGATGTGCATTACAGCCCAGTGGTTCATTCTTATGCTATTGTAACCCTGCATGGTGCCTTCTTTTATGTGGATAAGAGAAAAGTAACAACTGAGGTCAGTGAGTAAACTGAATGTTTTAAATTTGCAATCTTCCCATTGTGGTGTTAATGGTGATCTGGTGCAGGTTAAGAATTACATGTCTGAAAGTGGTATTGATATCAGAGAGTATGATATGGTTCAGCTGGATGTGAGCTTGCTTGCATCTGGACAGCTGAAAGGCTCTGCAGTTAATGGTAGCTTGCACATGGAAAAGGATATCAACGTGGCGGAACAGTCCAAAATCTGGATTGATTCAAATTCGTGTTGCCTTGCACTCTACTCAAAGCTTAGACCAGATCAAGCTTTGATGCTGCAATCGCCCATTACTCTACCAAAGGCTGTCAAGGTTTTTTCTTTTCTTTTCTTTTCTATGCATGTGTGTTTAATAGAAATTCGTGTGCATGCAATCACCTTTAGCCTTTCCAGTAGACTGCAATCACCTTTAGCTTTTCCAATGGATTATGACATACATACCATTTTTTTTAAACTCCCCTAAATCTAGTACTGTTAAGAAAATTTATGCTTCATTATCAAGCATGGGAACTTGATATTTGCATGTGCCTAAATTGCGCTGGATAAATGAGCCCAGTAATTTCTAGGAGCACCAAGAGGACGCATTGAAAGAAAGAGAAGTGTTAACATTGAGTCACTCAAATGAGTTAATTTGGTATCAGCTATCAAGTATAATGAAGTGTTAAAAACAGGTTTTGCCATAATTGTGTGTACTGATCATATCCCTTTTGATTGTGAACATATATTATCACATTAAACAAATGTTTCATGTTAGAAGTACATCCTGTAAGGCTGTAACTATTATGCAGAATACAGATATAATAGTTTGCACGCTAAAAGTGTATCTTGTTCAAGCAATTTTTTTTTTCTTATTTCACTTTGTATTTTTGCATAAGCTAAAAGTGTGCATTTCAGTTAGTACGTACGGGTATGTAAGATAAGCTATATGTCCTTGCAAGTTCAATCATTTAGTATTTTTTTGCCTAAACATTTTAAATTTGTTGTAATGATGATATAGAATCCCATGGAGCTGACTGGTTTGAGGAAGGCACACATTCGAGATGGCGCAGCTGTTGTGCAATACCTGGCTTGGCTGGATAATCAGGTCAGTTAATTAGACTTTTTACTTGTAAATGCTCTGTGACTTAAAACATGGCATAACCCTACCGCTTCCTAGGATCTGACCTCTAGGGTCTTAAGCCGCCTCCCTTGCCGCCATGCATGGGAACTCCAGCAAGAGATCCTAGTGATGTGGTTGCCCCGCTTCACGCCCCCCCCCCCCCCCCCCCCCCCCAATCTGCAGTTTCAACCATTTTCACAGCCCAAATCCTCTTCTCACCGGGCTAAACGGCTGCGGCTGCTACCCTCCATGCCCTTTCTGACACCACAGGCCGTCGCATCACCTCCTTGGGCTGAGTGGCCTCGACAATGTGGCTGCACATAACCCGACCTGGTCAATCTCATCCTTGCCCTTGAGGACCATGCACTTGCTGGTTTCCGTGGTTATCGTCCGAGCCTACTAGCCCAGTTCTCTGCTCTGGCGTGCTCTCGAGTTTGTTCACGTTGTAAGAGAGGTGCTGTTCGTGAAGCTGCTCTTGAGGATGGGAGGAGGTGATTTACACATCAAAAGGTGGTAGCAGTGGCGGACCCAGGAATAGTTGACGCCCCAGGCGAGCAACTAATGGCTAAAAACCAATTTCAAGGCATACAAGAATCAATCTATGTTTTGCATAACTAATAAGAAACCAAACGTGATATTCAATGGCAGCATTTGTTCCATGATGGGTCAACTAATAAAGCAAGACAAATCAAAAGACAATATGTGGCATAGATAAATGATACAGAAGATTGATACCAAATCAAATGATTGGTTGATCTGAGCCTCCCATGACTACATCTTCAATAGCAGACATCGCTAAACCTTCAATCATCAATTTTGAAATGCGAATCAATGCATAATATAGCAGGCAAAACTAATTAACAATAGATGCAAAATGTGAAAACTTACGTGTAGGACGAGGCAAAACACCTTTACGTGTGCGATAACCTTGAAATCGCTCAATGATCTTGGATTCTTCGATACTAACAAATACATCTCTCTCAATGTAACATACCATTCTATGATTCATCCAATCATCACCCATTTTGTTCCTCAATCCGGTCTTGATAATGCTCATTGCTGAGAATGCCCTTTCCACGGTTGCGGTTGCAACAGGTAAAATCAATGCTAACTCAACCAGACGGTAAACTAAGGGAAAAGTTGTGTGCATATCACTTTTAACCATATTCATGGCAAGATGACCAAGATCATTGCAATTCATCAAATGTGGATCACCTCTTGCTTCCCGAATGAATGAGTCTAGTTGGTTTCTAAGGACAAAAGTAACTTCATATGTAGAGAAGTCAGCAGCATACATATTAGCAAGATCTACTAGCTTGTCTTCATTATAATTGGCAAATGAATTCTTGGGATCAAGACAAGCAATGCATCTCAACAATTGAGTAGACCTTTCAGCAAAGCGGTTGTTCAACTCCACAATAAGTTGATCATGCAACACATTGAATATTTCAATTTTGACATGATGGTTGTAAGTTACCAATTGCCCACCCCAAGACCTTGAACGGCCATTAGCAGTTCTTGTATCTTCCATATTTGGCACTACAATGTTGTATTTGACACAGAAGTCTGTTACCTCTTTGAAGAGCTCATCCCAACCATTCTGCCTTATCTCTTGAATATCCTCCAATGTGGTTTTAATCAATCCCACAGCACGTACAATATTTTGATTTTTCAATTGCAAGCATTGTGACAGATTGTTAGTCTTGCCCAATAATCTAATCATAAGATGCAATATGAGAACAAATTCAAAAGACTCCATGTGCTTATCAACCCCGCGGCTGTAGTTCTTTGGGCAACATTATCTGCATCATTGTGTAAATTTCTAATACCTTTAGAACTGGTTTCCACATCTCAACAAGACGACACAATGTTTTATGATGCGATCCCCACCGTGTATCACCAGGTCTTGCAAGGTTAGTTAATTGGTTTTTCCCTTTTCCCTCAAGAAGTTCCTCGGCCTCTATTTGGCGTACTATTTCATCATGTTGCTCTTGGGCTAACTGATCATGTCTTTTACAAGAAGCGTTAACAATGTTAACAACCATGCTTGTGTACTAAAAAAAATCCCTTACTGATGAACAACACTTGGCAACAGCAACAACCGCTAATTGTAACTGGTGGGCAAAACAATGTATATAATGAGCATAAGGATTTTCCGCCAAGATCAATCTTTGCAATCCACGAAATTCCCCTCTCATGTTTGAAGCCCCATCATAACCCTGCCCTCTCAAATTAGACATAGATAAGCCAAGATTACCAAACATACCATCCAAAGCTACCTTCAGTGAAGTTGCTTTAGTGTCAGGAACATGCTCAACTGCCATGAATCTCTCAATCACCTCCCCTCGTTTGCCGAGATACCTACATAAGACAAAGGAGCATGATTAATATATAAGAACTTTAAGAAAATACACCTATAAGGCTACAATAACACACACACAAGCAAATGTACTGACCTCAAACACATAGCCATTTGCTCCTTCATAGATGCATCTCTGGACTCATCAACAAGTAATGCAAATTTACTATCTCCAATCTCCTCAAGAACGGCACTGGTGGTCTCTTTTGCACAAGCCTTGCATAAATCCTTTTATCTTATGTGATGTCAGCTTATGGTTATCTCCCGCATCCCCAAATAATTTTGCCACCTTTGGGTCTTTCTTTATGAACAAGTCCAACAACTCTTTAAAGTTACCCTTATTCATTGAGCTAGTAGACTCATCATGACCACGAAAAGCGAGAGCTTGTAGTATCAAAAATTTGACAATACCCAATATAATCAAGAGACGGGCTTTGTATTCTTCTTCTTGCTTCTGAGAACCCCTATCAAAGACATGTGGCAGATTTTGTCTTTGATTTTTGAAATCCTCATAATGTTGCCTAGATTTATTATGAGCACTATCATGCTTGCCAACATGCTGATTAAAAACTTTAGGTCCATCCTTCCAAGATTTGAATCCATTTCTCGTGAATGCTTCAATACCATAGTTTTCAGCTCTTGGTTGCTTAAACAGAAAACAATAAAAGCAAAAGGCTGATTTTTTTTCAATGCTATATTCCAACCAGCCGCGATGATCATTGAACCAATAGTCATGAAAGCTCCTACCATTTATCTTTTCATATGTATGATTAGTTGGTTGGCAAGGACCCATACTAATGTACTCCCTTCTAGCAAGATCTCTAATGTCTGGATCTAACACCTCAATTGGTATTCTCTTACCGGGGTCAAATTCAACATCACCGGGTTTGAGTTCAGCTCTAACATTAGGGGCAGATTCAACATCAGTTGTTTGAGCTGAAGGACCCGTTTCTGCAGCTTCGGTGGTTCGAACTTGAAAAAAAGAATTCAATGTCTTGTTTCTTTTGCTCATCTTGCGCTCCTGTAAAATTTTAGAGAAACAAAAATTTCTCAATGTCAAAATTGGTTTCTACATGACAACATCTAACAAACAGACAAACAGTGACATCTAGCAACTAAAATCATCATCATCCAATCAAATACTGACAAGACAATGGCATCTATAAACAAAAACAGGGCATCAAGTCATCAAAATTGTACTGAGAAAGTGAGGACTACCTCACTGGACACCGGGCCGGGCAGCCTGCAGGCTGCAGCCTCGCGCGGTCGCGCCCTCGGCGCCTCGCCGGACGCCGGACACGGCGAACAGGACAGCAGCCGCAACCCGCAGCGGCAGCGGCACAACCGGGGGGGGGGGGGCGCTGAAAAGGGGGGATCGGGGTACTGCCGGACGGAGGCAAGAAGCTGACCGGCGACGACGGGTGTGACCGGCGACCGGCGACGGCTTAGGGTTAGTCAGGTCCAGTCCAGACTGAGTCGGGGGCAGAGCGTCTGGCTGTTGCGAGTTCGTGCGGCCGTGCGGGTGAGTTGGCCTGGGCGGCCTGCCGTCTGGGCCTGGGCTTGGACCTGGGCTGCGCCCCAGGCCAAAGTTTTTTTATTTTAAATATAGGCCTATGATTTTTTCCATGCCCCAGGCAATGGCCTGGGCTGCCTGGGGCCCAAATCTGCCCATGGGTGGTAGAGCTTTGCCAGCACTAGGGGAGACATATGCCTTGATGGCTCCTGTGCTTCCCCAAGGAGCAGGAGGCTAAGGCTGTGTTTGGTTGAGCTGCAGATTCTGAAAAAGCTGCTGTGAGCTGTGACCTGTGAGAAAGCTGCTGTGAGCTTTCAGCTGTGAAAAAGCTGGAAGCTGTTTGGTTGAAACAACTGTTAAACTGTAGATTTGACTGAGTTGTCTGCAATGCCCCTGAGATTGTTTATATGCTAATTGACGGTAAAACACCGATATGCAAGTTAATTGACACATAAATTACTACTTCGGGAAGAAAAAAAAATTCATTTTTTAAATGTTGCACTATATATGTATATACAAACATGAGAGCACTATACATCTTTGATTGCACAAGACATGCATAAACAGGAGAGCACTATACATCTTTGATTTCATAGGACATGCATAAACAGGAGAGCAATTTATTTTCATACACGCATGATATACAATGTAGCTCTGGATCCAATTGAGCCATGAGTTGTTATAAGAAATCTGACCATAATCAGCTCAACTACTAATAAACACTAAAATTGTTGGTGATCTCCTAGCTTTCTTCAATCGCTCATGTAGCACCTGAGCTCATATCAGCAAGCCAACAATCATGCTGAATTAACAATCTTGAAGGCAAACTTTACTTGCAATGATGTCTTCAAGAAAATACTTTATGGGCAATGCTTCACAAACTCTTGTGTTGTCTGTCACACAGATCGCCAGATTTTACCTGCAATCTTTGAGCACAAGGGGTCAAGAGTCGTGTGTGTTCCATCTCAAACAAACAAGAAACTATACCGACGACAACATGAAACAACAACACTATGAGCATGTTTCTCTCCTGCTCTCGTGCGAAATATGGCATCGATGTACAATTTAACAATCAATCACATGCCAATAACCATTCTGTACACACATCTCCCTCGTACTGACACAACATTTCAGAACAAACACTATTCTTCCTACAGGCATTCTCACAAACACCTTGCAAGCATACTCCATACCATGTACTAAACAAACAGAAGATGATGGAGGGAGGGAGGGGATGAGGGAAGATGGTGGCAGACGCGGGAGGTGGCGTCGGCGTAGCTCTCGGGGCGTTGCTGTTGGGCGGGAGGGCGGCTTCAGGGAGCGACGACGCTGCTGGGATGGGGGCGGTTGCTCCAAGGGAGGCGTCGAGGCGGGGCAGAGGAGGGTCCAGCGTGGCGGCGGACGCAGGAGGCGGCGCCGACGGCGGAGGGTAGGCGGCGGCGCTTGCGGCGGCTAGGAACCCTAGCTGCCCGCACTCTGGACGAGTGGAAAGAGACGGGGACGAGGCGCTCTCGTGTCGTCGTGGTGGGCTTACGTTCGGGGGGAGAGAATAGATCAAAAGGTTTTCCACTTACCAGTGCCAAAGGGGGGTAAATACCACACAACTATCAGGGGACAGCTAAAAATGCCAAGCTGAAGTTGAGGGTACACCGGTTGCGACAATTGCACTACGAGGAAGCTACAACTTTTACAACTTTTGCTTCTCATTCTCACCCTTTGGCCACCTTATAGCTTTGAAAAGCCAGAAGTTGGCTACAAAAGGCCAACCAAACACAACCTAAGTTGGGGGTTGAGAGTGAAGAGGAGACCAAGGATGTGTTTGCTTGGGATAGTCAAGGATGGGTTAGGGCCATCCCTATTTTTGGATGGGATAGTCAAGGATGGGTTAGGGCCATCCCTATTTTTGGATGGGATAATCCAGTTTGGGTGTTTGTTTGGTTCAAGGGATAGAGATGGTTGGGATGAGTCGGTTGGAGTGTTGGTGGTGGATGAACATGACCAAGTGGGTTTGAGATGACCCTCTCATCTATGTGGTAAGATTACCCCTATATTTTGCTTGAACAAGGTTTTAAATCGTTTTGTGGCATCATTATAGCTATGCCAGCTATCGTGGAAACTATTTACAATAGTGTTTCTAAAGTAAAAGTAGAAAATTAAGTGTCTAACAAAAACACTGGCCAAGTAAGGACAAAGGAGAATCATCATTTAATAACTAATTAATGTATGGATAGATGGCTTACTTTCTTTCTTGGTTGTCACATCGTGAGTGCCGGTGGGAGTCGCTTGGAAGAAGTCGCCAACCGGCCGAAGCTCCAACATCAAACAACCTCCCAAGAAAGATTGGATGCTTCATTGTTAGGGTTTCTATTGTTTCATGTTATTTAGTTACATACATGGTCGTTTTGGATTAAGTTTGCGTGTACAAATGATTACAGGCTATTTTTGTCCCATGCACACGTACAAGATAATACTTTAGCTATAGCTGATAGTGAGCTATACCAAATCACATGCTATAGAGGTCGTCGTTAGGATAGTGGTACAAAGTGCCATAGCTTGGCTTTTGAACTCTCAAAAGGCTGTAGCTACCAATTTAAATCCTTGTGTATGAAGTCTAATCCTACAAGAAATATTGTCACAAACATATAAATTATCACAAAAATTGCATTTCGAAGAAATATCATACATGCGTAAACTATTAACAACAACAACAACAAAGCCTTTAGTCCCAAACAAGTTGGGGGTAGGCTAGAGTTGAAACCCATAAGATCTCGCAACTAAGTCATGGTTCTGGCACATGGATAGCTAGCTTCCACGCACCCTTCTCCATGGCTAGTTCTTTGGTGATATTCCAGTCCTTCAGATCTCTCTTCGTGGACTCCTCCCATGTCAGATTTGGTCTATCCCGACCTCTCTTGACATTATCAGCACGCTTTAGCCATCCGCTATGTACTAGAGCTTTCGGAGGCCTGCGTTGAATATGCCCAAACCATCTCAGACGATGTTGGACAAGCTTCTCTTCAATCGGTGCTACCCCAACTCTATCCCGTATATCATCATTCCAGACCTGATCCTTCCTTGTGTGGTCAAACATCCATCTCAACATGCACATCTTTGCTACACTAACTGCCGAACATGTTGCATTTTAGTCGGCAAACACTCAGCGCCATACAACATTGCGAGTCGAATCGCTGTCCTGTAGAACCTGCCTTTTAGCTTTTGTGGCACTTTCCTGTCACAAAGAATGCCAGAAGGTCGACGCCACTTCATCCATCCAACTTTGATTCGATGGCTCACATCTTCATTGATATCACCATCCTTCTATAGCATTGACCCCAAATATCAAAAGGTGTCATTGTGAGGTACCATCTGCCCATCAAGGCTAACCTCCTCCTCGTGCCTAGTAGTACTCCGCACCTCATGTACTCAGTTTTAGTTCTACTATAAGCCTTAAACCTTTTGATTCCAAGGTTTGTCTCCATAGCTCTTTAACTTTCTATTAACCCTCGCCCGACTATCATCAACTAGCACCACATCATCCTCAAAGAGCATACAACATGGGATATCTCCTTTTATATCCCTTGTGACCTCATCCATCACCAAAGCAAAAATATAAGGGCTCAAAGCTGAACCTTGGTGTAGTCCTATTTTAATCGCGAAGTCATCAGTGCCGCCATCACTTGTTCAAACACCACATTATCGTACATGTCCTTAATGATGGTAATGTACTTTGTCGGGACTTCGTGTTTCTCCAAGGCCCACCACATGACATTCCACAGTATCTTATCGTAGGCCTTCTCCAAGTCAATGAACACCATATGCAGGTCCTTCTTTTGCTCCCTATATCTCCATAAGTTGTCGTACCAAGAAAATGGCTTCCATGGTCGACCTCCCAGGTCCTTCTTTTGCTCCCTATCTCTCCATAAGTTGTCGTACCAAGAAAATGGCTTCCATGGTCGACCTCCCAGGCATGAAACCAAACTGATTTTTGGTCATGCTTGTCATTCTTCTTAAGCGGTGCCGTGACTCTCTCCCATAGCTTTGTTGTATGGCTCATCTGCTTAATTCCACGATAATTAGTACAATTTTGCCTTGTTCTTGAAGATTGGTACTAATATACTCCGCCTCCATTCTCCTGGCATCCTGTTTGCCTGAAAAATGAGGTTGAAAAGCTTAGTTAGCCATATGTCGCTCTCTCCGAGGCCTCTCTGCACCTCAATGAGGATACAATCAGGGCCCATCGCCTTGCCTCATTTCATCCTTTTTAAAGCCTCCCTGACCTCAAACTCCTGGATTAGGCGCACAAGACGTTGTACATGTCCTTAAAAGGATGTCATTGGAGACAACGACTATCTTATCAACCATTACATGCAAGTCTTAAGTACATGAAACAATGAATTTTGATTCACAGAAGGTAATGAAAGCATATGTACACAATTTACGTGCTTTCCTGCTTAGAGCATCTCCAGCAGCTTCCAAAAAAGCCTTCCCTATAAGTGTGTATTGGGGCTCTCCCCATAAATTTATTGGGTTTCACAGGTGTGCTTCTGTAGCAGATCCCCAATACAACTTTCCCTATACTTAGTATGACATATGTGCCACACCTGTCAGTGGCTTATCTCTCTTTCTCTCGTGTGCACGGAAGACACCGGCACGGAAGACACTGGCGGAGCTTCGGCGATCAGCGGCATGGTGGGGTGGGGGCCTGGTGCGGTAGGCAGCGGAGCTAGTGGCTTACGATGGTGGTCCGGCGGCGGTCCTGCGAGCATTGACGGTGGTCCAACGGTAATTGGCGGCGGCGCGCTGATGTGTCTTGTATTGGGAAAAATATAGGGGAAGATGCATCTCCTCTATATAGGGGAAGTTGGGGTGTTTTTGGGTGAGATCCTAAAAATTATTGTGTTTAGGGAAACTGGTGGAGCGCGTTTTCTCTGTCAACTTCCCCTATACGTGATTTTTTTTTGGGAATAGGGGAGCTGCTGGAGATGCTCTTATAACTTACTTTTAACTTGGACGCTCACAAGCCCATGACTGCTACATGTTTTCCTGCTTAAAAAAAATAGAAACATATTATTTAACTTTTAAGAGATGTATATTATGAATTGTTTGTGCTGCAATTACTAACAAAATGGTAATGAAAATTCAAAAAAGTATGTTGCTTAATATCCAAAGAGATATGTTTTTTGAGAATATATGTGTATTCGAGTGAGGTAATTTAATCTCACCATTCTTATGCAAGAGGTGAGCTGATCATACTTATTCCATTCTATCTCTCCAACCAAACGCTATAATGGAACCATTCTGCTCCATCTGTACGGAACCAGTCCCATTCCAGATTCCGCTGGAATGGAACCATGACATTACACTCCACTTGGTTCTCCAACCAAACACACCCTTAATTTGCATCTGATATGGAGCTCATGTACTTTGATGATGTGGCATGCTTATCCATGATCCTGTTCAACATGTTTAGTTGGTATTTGCTATTTGCTTTGATGTTAGTTTATTTTGTTTTCCTCTAATCACAGATGCAAGAGAACTATGGGGCCTCTGGTTACTTCAGTGAGGCCAATGGATCACAGAAAAAAGAGCATTTGTGAGTTTACCCTTTTATTTTTGCAGTTTGTTTTTTGAGCATCCTGTGAGCTGTCTTTAGTCTAAGATAGAGCCAAGCATTACTACACAACGAAAACTATTATATGTTCCTAGAGTAGTCTGCTAGACATTTTACGTGGTTTTCTGGAGTGGGGATTTGCATTAGAAGTGCATATGTCTTATAAGACTAAGTGGCTTTATGATAAATGAACTTATGATTCATCATTGACCAATCTTTTGTAACGGAACACCTAATTATGTCATCATGATTATGATACATAATTAGGCAGTCTTTGGAGCAAAGAGACTTAACTGGTTCATGATGATTATGGGGAGTGCTAGTGTCATTTTTTTTCAGTAGTGGTACTGATAAAAATTGTGGTTCCTTCAAATATCTCACTCCGGCGTCTGAGTGTTTTAACTGACCATGAGATCTGTTTCTACTGCAGTATTACTAGTGTGCACTTCTATTGTTGGCTTATTGTTACAACAATAACATATCGTTAGTTCTACAGGCGCATTCCTTGTAGTTCCAAGTTTCAACTATCAGACCGAATTTTCTATTTGCATCTTATTTTTCAGTACATGAAAAAGGATCTTGCATCCATGCTACGTCACCTATTGAATGATTTATTTGCCCTACGCTCTGCATCCTATGATAAACACATGCATATGTTTTACTGTTGTTTATTAGAGGGTCAGAGACCAGGGATTTGGTTATGTTAATCTGCTCTTTTTGTACTTCAGGGAAATAAAACTTACTGAGGTTTCTGTCAGTGATAAACTCGAAGCCTTCCGTGCGGAGAAAGAGGTATTCTGCAGTATTTATGGAATTTACCATCCCAGCAAGTCACTTGATAGTATACACGGAATCTGCTTAAACATAAACCACTTTTCATGATCCTATCAGCCAGTTTTACCGACTTCTTGTGTGTCCCATTATAAGTTTGTCACAACCGTAAACTGAGGCTTAAGATAAGGCCCCTAGGTGCCTTTTAGTTTTATTTGCAATTCCAATGTGGGTGTTTTTTTTGCAGTAAATTAGTAGAGCATAAATATGCAGTTACAATGTCAAGGCATAGTAGCCTGGTTCGCAGGTCAAGGGTGCGATCCCTGTCCTGGGGTCAATCGACCCCGATCAGGGCCGGGGACGACGTCGGGTCGAGCTAGATCGATTGCTGGATTGCGACCTTGATCGATGGACGCTGACCTAGATCGATTCCCGATCGATTCATGGGGAATTGATGCTTACCATGCAATCGCACTCCAATAATCTGAACTCTTCCGGCCTGCCGGAGTCCGCCCTTCCACGATCCGCTGCTAAGCTGACGTCCATTTGTGCTGTCCGCTGCCATATGCGGCGTCTCCTGTCCTGCTCCCACCATTAATACGCCGTACGCGAGCGGTGAGCCACTAGAGATTTCGACGCCGATTGGGGAAGCACGAGGCAAAAAGAATGGCGGGAAAGGCAAACAGGAGAACGTGGAGTCTGATGGGGGGAGGCTTGGAGCTTGATCCATGCCAGACTGGAGCTTTGAAGATGAACCGACGAAGAGGGATTTGGTCATAGTTGTGCAACCAATGCTTCGTAGGAAAGTAATAATCACGCCATGGGCTGACTTGTGGCCCCATTTTATAATCAATTTTTATTTTTATTGTGTGAAATTTCAGGCCGGATCTTTTCCCTTCCTGCAATATTGGGAAGTATATCGGTGCAGGTCGTAAAGTTCTTTCTTTCCCTCCATGCAAAAATTGGGATTGCGTACCACAACCCGATGTATCGTACCGGGGTCATCGACCCGAAAACCTTTGGATCGCGATCCACACCAATTAGCGTCCTGAAGAAGTATACCCCTCATTGAACCTCGTTCCGGTGGGGTGTCCACCCGCTACCCTCGACCTCGTTCCTCGACCAGGGCGACCCAGATTCCCTGCAACTATGTGTCGCGGTGACATTGGTACTAATATGTAGTGTTGTGGTGTTTCTTGAAATATGTGTGTTTTTGGAACATTGTTTCTTAAAATACGTATTTTTTTGGAACATCTTTTCTTAGCATGTTTTATTCGAACTTATATTTAATACCCATTCCTCGTGGGCATTTTGTATTCAATCTCTTGATACATATCAGCTTTGACCAGTCATTATATGTTGCTGCAGCATTTTAAAGGTTTAAGTTTTCCTACGATATCATCTGTGGGGCCAAATGCAGCAATAATTCACTATTCTCCTGAGGCAAATACATGTGCGGAACTTGATGCTGATAAAATATATCTCTGTGACTCTGGGGCACAGGTTGAGTACATATCTGTATTGAACTGCAATTTTCTGTTTGCGGATTCCATAGAATCTAATGAATTTAGTGATGGTATACTTGCAGTACCTGGATGGCACTACAGACATTACAAGAACTGTACATTTTGGTAAACCCTCAGAGCATCAGAAATCGTGCTACACAGCTGTAAGTTATATTTTTGATTACTTGTTCTTAATATATACTATAATTTATTATGAGATATGGAGTCAGGTTGTATATTTTTTGGAATATTATTTCTTCAAGCGTGGCATCAATCACGGTGTTTTCATGTGTTCTCACCTTATGAACTCTCCATTTATGGAGTTAAAGAATTCCTTGAGCTTACAGCTTAACCTTGTTACTCAATTAGTAGTTTGATCAATGATTGTCACACAATATCCAAACACCTCACCTGTTAGCTCAGCTACTATTACTATCGGTGCTTTGTGATTGCCTGTCCCATTATTCTGCTGTTAGAACACATGTTTATATTTCAACTAAAGGCAGTTTGATATTTGAAGTAGGCATGCTATTTTATTTACCTTATTATATTAAGTAAAATAACTCTGATCTTAAATACTTGACTTACGTTTGATCCATTGCCAATATATGCTGTGATAACTCACACCTAGTATAATTTCCACATTAATTTTTATTTTTGGACTACTTATGTTTGACCTCATGCTGATACCAAAGTGGTGTTGAATATCGAAAATAGGTCTTGAAAGGCCACATTGCCCTAGATGCTGCTGTGTTTCCTAATGGGACCACAGGTGAGTCGTTTTTTCAGTGTTCTTATGACGTGAACTCTTGTGCCTTCTCAAGAAATCTATGCATATGCATAGCACTGTGCAGGCAAAGCTTTTGTAGAGAAAATTATCAAAATATTGCAAAAGTTTGACATGTGATCAGCCATGCTTACCATTTTCGAGCTTGAACTAAACAAATATTGCTTTGGTTGAAAAGATTGCCTTCAGTTGAATTCATTTCCCTCTCAAATATGTTGATTTTGGTTATACTTTGATTGGATTAACCTTGTGAGGCATGCATCATGTGTGACAACAAATATGTCCGTGTAAGGCCAGGTCTGAAGTAGGAGTAGGTCATATTTGGAGGACACTATCAAAAGTCCAAACAAAGCCTTGCTATCTGCATAGCATAGTTATTACAATGAAAGAATTGGGAACATGATGAAATATGTTCCACAACCTTTGTCGGCGAGTCCGGTCCAAGGGCTGCGGAGCGGGAGGCATAGTTGTAGTTTTCGATTACGCAGAAGCACACAAAAGTACAGAAGGTAAATTGACAGAGGAAATATGGGAAGAGCTCTTTACTAGTGATTCTCATCTACTGTGCGTAGTATGGGTGCTCTCCTCTTTGTATACCAAATGTGAACGGCTACCGATGCATGCTGGAGGGGGTGGGATTTGAGGGGGGAGTGTTTGCAGGTTCTCATTCGCAATTCTCAGCGAGGAAGGAGCTATAGTAATAACGAAACATCGTTCAATTGCCAAAGGTTTAGCTAACATAGAGCTTACAACCCAACCGAAATGAGTGTACTAGTTTAACCTAAGGTACCATATAAACAAACGGGAAACCAGGCGGAGTGAACAAGGGAGCCAATTACTCCAGCCTAGATAGCAAGCCGGCTAAGCATCTCCTCATAGGAGAACTTCTGCTAGGGTAGCATCAACATCGAGTTAGGGTGGAGGGGTGAACGCCAATGCCTCTACCATGGGCACCTCTAAGGCGCCATCATAGGAGTAGATTGTGCTCCTCTGGACAATGGAGATACCCTGCTCCAAAGTGGTTGCGCAACTAGGTTCTACTCCGTCATCTCATGGAGGCAAACTATGTGCTCCAGCCTCTTGAATTGCTTTTCGAGAGAGATCCAAAAGGGCTAGGGCATTGTGTTCTGCCATGTACTCATTTTGCAGGGTCCCGTGGAGATGGGAGTTCAAGAAAATGCATTGCCTAGGCATTCCCCTATGAGTGGTGAGGACCATCTGGGTCCCCAAGCCTATCGTCCTCTAAATTCACTTGGATTCAAGGATGATCTCCAGGTCGAATGCTTCTTGGGGTAATCTAGCCCATTATGGCCAAGCCGTTGTTCTCTTGGTTTATTGATTTTGGCCATCAGCAATTAATGCGAGCTTTGGGGAATTACATTGGGTAATCCATAGCATAAAGGCGATGATGGTTCACATTTATTTATCAAAATGGCATTCTAGTATATTTTAAAACACGCTAAAATATGCAATACTTGACGATTAGAAATAATGAACGATTAATCCATGACACTAAAAGCATATAATAAAATCGTGTACATTAAGGTAGCATGTTAAGCGCGTCAAAACCTGAAATTAATACAAAAACCGCACCCGAGAGGCTTAAGCCTAAATATGTGCAACAACAACAACAACAACAACAACAAAGCCTTTAGTCCCAAACAAGTTGGGGTAGGCTAGAGGTGAAACCCATAAGATCTCGCAACCAACTCATGGCTCTGGCACATGGATAGCAAGCTTCCACGCACCCCTGTCCATAGCTAGCTCTTTGGTGATCTGTTGAACATGTCGCCTTTTAGTCGGCCAACACTCAGCGCCATACAACATTGCGTGTCGAACCGCCGTCCTGTAGAACTTGCCTTTTAGCTTTTGTGTCACTCTCTTGTCACAGAGAATGCCAGAAGCTTGGCGCCACTTCATCCATCCGGCTTTGATTCGATGGTTCGCATCTTCATCAATACCCCCATCCTCTTGCAGCATTGACCCCAAATACCGAAAGGTGTCCTTCTGAGGTACCACCTGGCCATCAAAGCTAACCTCCTCCTCCTCAGATCTAGTAGTACCGAAACCGCACATCATGTACTCGGTTTTAGTTCTACTAAGCCTAAACCCTTTCGATTCCAAGGTTTGTCTCCATAAAACTTCCTATTTACCCCCGTCCAACCATCGTCAACTAGCACCACATCATCCGCAAAGAGCATACACCATGGGATATCTCCTTGTGACCTCATCCATCACCAATGTAAAAAGTTAAGGGCTCAAAGCTGACCCCTGATGCAGTCCTATCTTAATCGGGAAGTCATCAGTGTTGACATCACTTGTTCGAACACTTGTCACAACATTATCGTACATGTCCTTGATGAGGGTAATGTACTTTGCTGGGACTTTGTGTTTCTCCAAGGCCCACCACACGACATTCCGCGATATCTTATATAGGCCTTCTCCAAGTCAATGAACACCATATGCAAGTCCTTCTTTTGCTTCCTATATCTTTCTATAAGTTGTCGTACCAAGAAAATGGCTTCCATGGTCGACCTCCCAGGCATGAAACCAAACTGATTTTTTGTCACGCTTGAAATTCTTCTTAAGCGGTGCTCAATGACTCTCTCCCATAGCTTCATTGTATGGCTCATCAGCTTAACTCCACGGTAATTAGTACAACTCTGAACATCCCCCTTGTTCTTGAAGATTGATACTAATATACTCCGTCTTCATTCTTCTGGCATCTTGTTTGCATGAAAAATGAGGTTGAAAAGCTTGGTTAGCCATACTATCGCTATGTCCCCGAGACCTTTCCACACCTCAATGGGGATACAATCAGGGCCCATCGCCTTGCCTTCTTTCATCCTTTTTGAAGCCTCCTTGACCTCAGACTCCTGGATTCGCCGCACAAAACGCATGCTAGTCTCATCAAAGGAGTCGTCCAGTTCAATGGTAGAACTCTCATTCTCCTCATTGAACAGCTTGTCGAAGTACTCCCGCCATCTATGCTTAATCTCCTCGTCCTTCACCAAGAGTTGGCCTGCTCCATCCTTGATGCATTTGACTTGGCCAATATCCCTCGTCTTCCTCTCTCGGATCTTGGCCATCTTATAGATGTCCCTTTCGCCTTCCTTTGTGCCTAACCGTTGGTAGAGGTCCTCATATGCCCGACCCCTTGCTTCACCAACAGCTCGCTTTGCGGCCTTCTTCGCCATCTTGTACTTCTCTAAGTTGTCTGCACTCATATTCAGGTATAGGCGCCTGAAGCAATCTTTCTTCTCTTTAATCGCCTTCTGGACATCATCATTCCACCACCAGGTATCCTTATCTTCGCTTCTCCTTCCCCTGGACACTCCAAACTCCTCCGAGGCCACCTTGCGAATGCAAGTCGCCATCTTCATCCACACATTGTCCGCATCCCCTCCTTCCTCTCAAGGGCCCTCCTTAATGACCCTCTCCTTGAACGCCTGAGCTACCTCCCCCTTGAGCTTCCACCACTTCGTTCTAGCGACTTTGGCACGCTTATCCCTCTGGACACGAATCCAAAAGCGAAAGTCAGCAACCACCAGCTTATGCTGGGGTACAACACTCTCTCCAGGTATCACCTTACAGTCTAGGCACGCACGCCTATCTTCTCTTCTCGAGAGGATGAAATCAATCTGGCTAGAGTGTTGGCCACTACTAAAAGTCACCAGATGTGGTTCTCTCTTTCTAAAGAGGGTGTTAGCTACAATCATGTTGTAGGCTAGAGCAAAGCTTAAGACATCTTCTCCTTCTTGATTCTTGATGCCATAGCCAAAGCCCCCATGCACCCCTTCAAAACCTGTGTTAGATGTACCCACGTGGCCATTGAGGTCTCCTCCTATGAAGAGCTTCTCACCAATCGGTACACTCCTAACCATGTCTTCCAGGCCTTCCCAGAACTCCCTCTTGGTGTTCTCATTGTGGCCTACTTGCGGGGCATACACGCTGATAACATTGAGAACCAAGTCCTCAACTACCAGCTTGACCAGGATAATCTGGTCCCCACGTCTCTTGACGTCTACCACTCCATACTTGAGGCTCTTGTTGATCAAGATGCCTACACCATTTCTGTTTGCAGCCGTCCCCGTGTACCACCGCTTGAAGCCGGTATCCTCCACCTCCTTCGCCTTTTGTCCTCTCCATTTGGTTTCTTGGACGCAAAGGATATCAACACCTCTCCTCACCGCTGCATCAACTAGCTTCCGAAGCTTCCCTGTCAGAGACCCTACGTTCCAGCTACCTAAGCGAATCCTCCTAGGCTAAATATGTGCATTTAAAAAAAATAGATAGTTTGGGGGGCTTATGCGTAAAATAATTAACCATGAATGTTAATCACATAACTACATAGAAACTATAGGGGCTAAACTACAAATATCCGTGTCGAATTGAAAGACAGTGAGCCAATATGCACCGAATGCAACCAATCTATTTATTTTGAATCAGGCAATATGCCACACAACCCTTAGCGGCCCAAAACCATGGCAACTCGTTACCGGGGTGCAGCGACTTGGGTTTCCACTACTTGGCAGTGGTGGACACTATGGTTGGGGCTGAAAGCAGCAGTCCACGGTGCAGGGCGGGGTGGGGTGCTCGGGAGCCAGAAGCAAACGACGTGGTAATGCTCGTGGCGTGTGAACTGACCCGCAAGGCAGTGCATGACTAACACTCGACGGCTTGGAGCAGAGTTGGCGCCGCAGGGGTGGAGCCAGCCAGCGCGCTAGTGACGACTACAGATCGGGCACGCTAAGAGCTCGCGATGGCAGCTTGGCCTTGCGACGAGGTATAGCTCAGCGGTGGCACGTGGCTCAGCGTGCACCAGACGACGGTGCGTGGCCAGTGTTCGGCGGCTTGAGGTGTTGTCGAGGCCAGCAGGGGCCTGACGGCGAGCTCGGCTCGAACAAAGTTTGCGGCATGTGCACGTGTCGTGGCCTATGGGCGGTTCGTGAGCATTGCCAAAGCGCGACAATGGCACGAATGCGATTGGGCACGATAGCTGCACGGGCATGCCAGCGCATGGTGTCCAGCATGGCTGACAGCTTGGGCAGCTAGTGCACATCTGGCGTGGTAGGGCACGTAGGAGCTCGCGCATGGCATGTCGACGCTCTCAAGTAGTCGGCAACAGGATTTTGTGGCGGCCATCGAGGCCAATGCATGATGGAAGTGGTGCAACCCAGCCATAGTAGTCGGCAGTTCGGTGTGCGTCGTGCTCAATGACGTGTCAGTCGCTGACACGCACACTATGAGCTTCAGGAAGACTTGTCTTGTTTGTCTGCCTTCTGGCACCATCTACCTCCGGTGTAGTCAACAAACTCATTTATGCAAATAAAGAATCAACATTGGTGAGTGACATCAAGTTTGCTCGGTCTCGCTAGGTGCAAAATATTCCGTAAACTATGGGAATTGCAAAAACATAATCAAAATTAGATGAGGAATCCATTTTTGAAACAATATTTCGGATCAATACCTCTGTGACGATCAACAAGAGCCCGCTCGATGGAGGCTCAGGGTAGAGTTGGGGGAGCAGACGTGGTAGAGTTGGGGGAGCAGACGTGCTGATAACGTGTTCCGCAACTTTTAAAGGCGAGTCCAGTCCAAGGGTTACGAAGCGGGAGGTGTAGACGAAGTTGTCGATCATGGATGTCAAAATGAGAACCCCATTGGCCACTGAAGTTGTGTAGTTATTTATGAACAACTAGTGGCTGATATGCGCCTTGGCGCGCCCCACCACGGCATATTATATGGAATAGGGGACATAAATGCATGTGAACACATCTAAAACAAACACCGAAAGAAAACATACTTGGGTTGTTCAAAGAGATACAAATGGCGTTTGTAAATTCATATTATTTGATTGCTTCAAAGAAGTACTTTTCAGCACTAAACTTGTATGTCTTACAGTAAGATGCAAAATTTAAATTTGCACGCACAAATCTTCCATAGTAACAACATAGTGCTAGGTAATTAGCTGAGATTTACAACTTTGATTGGCACCTTCAACATATCACGTGTTAAGTCTGCTGGGGGACACAACCATGTATTCTGCACGCAGCTTGTCAGTCTGCGCTGGTCCGTGTGCCCCTGTGCGTGGCAGCATGCATCCTTTGGGCGGTGGTGGCTGTGCTGCCAAATGCCATGTTGCATGTGCCTCCATGTGCTGCCTTGCCTTTTCTTTTTAAACTTGATGCCAGATTGCTTGGCTTTGCTAGTATAAGCTGGTAAGCGTTGTCTGCTGACAGCTGAACGCACCAAGTGAGCAAGAAGAGAGCGCGCTCATTCACATTCAAGTTTTGCACATTGCCACACTCGGTGAGCGCTCGAGCTCCAGCGGCCACCACCGTCAAGGTCACCGCGCGCTCGAGCTGCCCCCGGCTCTAGCCCCCGCAGGCGCAATCGCCGCTGCCATCTCACTTGCACGCTGACATCGGTGTTGAGCTGGCCATCATCCGCGCTCGGTTGTGGTGAGCGGCCCCGACGGTTTTCGTGTTGCCGAAGGACCGAGGTAGCTTGCTCGCCTTGCCTCCACAGACAAACAGCCGCCGCGTACAACTCAGTCAAGCTGTTGTGGTTGCCGATGTCGTTCTCTGCAGCCTGGATCTGACGGCGCCTGAGGAAACGAACGCAGCTGTGTGAAGAGGACGAGGTGGGTTGCAACAGAGCAGGAGCACAAGACGGTGGCAACGCACCTCGCTCAAAGAGGCCATTGACGAGCACGAGATAGTAGCGGCGGCGCACCTCCCTGGCCTGGGAGGACTCGTTTCGCTTGATTCGTTCCGTCGCACCCGCACTATTCCTAATTTTTTTTTGTTTCTATTTTGAAAAAAAGGGGCGTGCGCAAGAGGGGGGAAGAGACTAGGGAGCGAGGCTGACAGCGGTGGCTGAATCTAGGGAAGGGAGAGAGATGCGTAGCGATACAAGAGAGAGGGAGAGACGGTGGTTGTGAGATGGGATGGCAGGAGAACGGGCTCGGGGCCTAGAAGGGGGTGTGCCTGTTAGAATAAACCCGAGGCGCGTAGTCGATCATCCGAGGACCAAGCAATCACACAAGCACGACACCGAGATTTGTTAACGAGGTTCACCGATATGGCTACATCCCCGGGGCCTGACTATGGGCGCTCCTCCCTACGACACCCTCACAATACCGCACCCCGGCCGCTCGGGCGCCGGCACACGCCGCCGGCTCCCCCTGCGCGCCTGTTCTATTATGTTGGCATAGGTTACATCGTGTGTCTACCTTCGCTATATATGAGAGGCCTAGGATACAAGTGTCCTACTAGAACACGACTCCATATCCTATCTAAACACAATACTACCCAGAGTCCAACTGTAACCTACCTTGTACACTATATTCGACACAACTCTTAACAAACTCCACCTTGGCGAATATTCTCCACCATCTTGAATTCGTCAATGCGTCAAACTTTCATGTACATTGGACTTGAGCTTATCCCATGAGTACCACTGCTACTCCATATGACTCCACCTGCAACTTGTAGTCCCTTCTTTTCTTGACCAGTCAACACTCGAGCAAAATTAAGTTCATTGTTACTCTAATTTGTGCTCCCAACTTCCAGAGTATCCGTCCAACGCCATCACACACTGATCACTGACCTGCGTGAAGGTGAACAACTCACATATTGGGTGTCACACATAAGAGTTACCTGAACTCAACATCACCGTTCATCACCGCTCCTTTCTTGACCGCCTGTCTGAAACTTGAAAGAATTTCACCATTGCTTGTAGTCATCCCGAGTCAAATTCGCAGTTGTCTCACCACATGTATGACCACCAGAGCCCTGGCCCGTCTCCATGGCCCGTGCATAGCACACGCCTTGCCGCTATTACCACGGCGAGCCTCTGCTGTCCCGGTCGAGTCTCAAGGGTCGCAAACCCACACCACTCAACCCCCACTACATAGTACCACCGATCATCACCGACCGATGACGAGTTTTACGCTTCCATCAGACCATTGGGCTCCAGTCCGAATTACGTGTCCCTTATTTTTCCCCGCTGAAATAGGCTTCGACTCTCTGGATCCTTACACCGTAGCCCCTCAATCCAGCTCCACCTTCAACATGACTCCATGGTAGATGATCAGTCCACCCTCGCGCCCCGTCGATTTCAAGCTCTGTGTGCGCGCCACCTTGAATCAACCTCGTGCCATAGTCTTGTCGAAGCCACACAAGCCCTCAGGGCCTGCGCCACGTGTTTCCACGCCCAGAAGTCGGTCACCATCAACATCACGCTCCTATGTCGCTGTCGCCGATCTCATCACCGTCTTCTATTCCAATCGACTCACGTCGATCGGACTACCTAGTCCGACCCAGCCGAACCTGTTCGACTGCACGACACACTCGAGGCTCCCAAATCATCTTCCGCGAATTCTAATCCATCACATGATAATTCCATCTTAGCTGACATGACTACCTGCAACGCCTTCAAGCATCCATGTTGTGCCAACAAATTTTTCATCCTTGTCTGCCATAACCCAAGGTTTTCAATCCCGTCGAACTTCTCCACCACAAATCAAGTACCCGTTGGCGCCATGATTCTTCATATGACTGACCCATGAACAATTAACCAAGCTGCTACCAGACACAATGCCTTGCAGTCCGTGTACGTCTAGCAGCCCAAAGTCTCTAACACCCTTCTCATGTACTAGTAGCAAAATACTAGACTGAAACTTGATTGAACTTGCTACTCACGAAACTTTGCTCCTTGATGCTTAGCCAGATCCTTTGTACTGCTACGTCACTGTTCTGTCTACTGCCAAACACATGACCCGATGCAAACTTTGCTAAAGCCTTCCGCTAATTCCGATGTTGTATCGCTGATGGATTTTCCTCGTTCGCTCGAATCAATCTGCCTGTGCATCGTGTACGAGGACTCGGTCCTCCTTTTTTTCCGAACAAATCTCGCGTATTGCCTTGGTACAGCACAACGCAACACATCTCGCCCTAGCAGCTTCCTTGCGCGATGCACGCGGCACGCCTGCACGTGGGCCACATGCTTCCACGTTGGCCTGGCTCGGCCAACCCTCGAGGACGCCCTTGCGAACCCTTGCGCTTCTGCTCTGCCGCCGCCACACATCTGCTGCCATCGACCGCCTCCTCCGTGCCGCCGCTTGCACGTGTTGCACTGTGTACGCTTGCCCGATCGATCCGATCGATCGCCGCACGTCCCGTCTGCTGCCTGTACACATCTCGCTCTGATTTGCTTTTGCCGATATCGCAGAGGACCACACCGTAGTCGACTGCATCTCAACTCAATCCTTTCTCTAAATCGACGACCTGCATCCTCAAATCGAACCTTGCTCATGATACCACTTGTTAGAATAAACCCGAGGCGCGTAGTCGATTATCCGAGGACCAAGCAATCACTCAAGCACGACACCGAGATTTGTTAACGAGGTTCACCGATATGGCTACATCCCAGGGGCTTGACTACGGGCGCTCCTCCCCGTGACACCGTCACAATACCGCACCCCGTCCGCCCGGGCGCCGGCACACGCCGTCGGCTCCCCTGCGCGCCTGTTCTATTATGTTGGCATAGGTTACATCGTGTGTCTACCCTCGCTATATATGAGAGGCCTAGGATACATGTGTCCTACTAGAACACGACTCCATATCCTATCTGAACACAATACTACCCAGAGTCCAACTGTAACCTACCTTGTACACTATATTCGACACAACTCTATCAGTGCCGAGCTGAAACCGAGTTTTTCAGGGCTATATTGTGACTTTGGAGGGCTGCCGTGGGATGATCGATCCGCCATCGATTTGCGGCCAAGATCAGGGAATCATGGATGAAAAAAAGGGTACGACGTGGATAGTGTGGCTGCGCACCCACTCGCGCAGAGTTTCTCTTGGCGAATTGGACAATTAAGACTAATCCTTGTATTTTCTTAGCGAAGCTAACTATTTATACGTGTACCTGCATTTGCATTTACATACAAGGAGATGGCATTATCTTTTATTTTTGCCGTTAATGGAATGTTCTGTGTAACTATTCAACATTGCTTGTAGGTCATGCTCTTGACATACTGGCAAGAACCCCACTGTGGAAAAGTGGTCTTGACTATCGGCATGGCACAGGCCATGGAATCGGATCTTATTTGAATGTCCATGAAGGTCAGATGGGTGACTCATCCTCTTTATTTTCTCTTAGTTCATCTGAATGAATAGCCATCATGGAATGATGTGACCATCTTTTTCTTTGTAACCAGGCCCTCATCTAATTAGCTTCAGACCTTCTGCTCGCAATGTACCACTGCAAGCATCAATGACTGTAACAGATGGTCAGTGAATATCTGAGCTCACACTGCTGTTAACAGTTCAAAATGGAATTACTTATACTCCAGTTTCAGTCCTGTTGTCTCAAATCCCAGGGAATGTAAGTTGCATAATCTCTTGTTGCAGAGCCTGGTTACTACGAAGATGGAAACTTTGGTATAAGGTTGGAGAATGTTCTTATAGTCAAAGAGGCTGATACTAAATTTAATTTTGGGGAGAAGGGTTATTTGTCATTTGAACATATAACATGGGTAAGTATTGTTTGTTCATTGTCCACCGCAATAGCTGTTATTGATGTTCTTTGTTTTCACTTTGAACTAGCGCTTCCAAGTTAGTAGCTGATGAAGTTAAGACATTCATGGAAAATAGCTGCTTTTCTAGGTTCAGCTCTCTGAGGAGGGTCTTCGATTTCACAATGTTATGAGCCCTGGAATTTCTATTCAATAAATAATACATTCTCTTAGCTTTTGCTGCTGTTTTTCTTATCCAAGTCAATATATTTCTTGTCTTATAAGTTGTTTTAAGTATCCTGAGTCCATACTGCTACCTCTGTGCCAAATTATAAGACGTTTTTGTAGGCTAAACTAACCTACAGAAACGTCTTATATTTTGATACCGAGGGAGTACTATACTAGGATCTGATGTATGATGATTGCTATGTTTAAGTAATGTATAATCTGTCCTGGCAAGGAATCCCAATCGTGCCTCCAAAATAAGGGAAGTAGCATCTCTTTAAATCCTGCAGGGAGGTCTTTCAGGCGAAGCCTTCAATATTTATCACTGATTCACATTTAATATAAGAAAACTTTGCAGGCTCACCGGCATTTCCATAACCTACTGTTCTTTTCACCTGTTCACTTGAGCATGTGTTTCTTGTCATGTACCACTCCTTCCTCGTATGCTGATGAATTTCTTACGTCGTGCAGGCTCCATACCAGACTAAACTTATAAATACTGCCTTGTTGACCCCTGCGGAGATCGAATGGGTAAACTTGTACCACTCCGACTGCCAGAAAATCTTGGAGTCTTACCTAAATGTTCAGGAGAAGGAATGGCTGAGGAAGGCCACCGAACCTATAACTGCGAGCAGTTAAGCCAGCCACTTCATGGTTACTGCTGTTGTGAGCCAAACGTAGATAGATGGCTGCCCGAATATTTAATCAACTTTAATAAGTGTGAATTGCGCCAAGTGAGCACCCGTATTCTTTATGTATTTCGTGCCGCCTAGCGTGAGGCCGGAAATAAGAATACAGATACTGAATGAATACTGAATTGTTACTTCGCTTGAAGACGAGTTGACCGGTTCTTGTTAGAGGTGGATGCTATTTTTGCAAGGGCGATGCTAGGCGCCGGCGCACCGGCCGAACGCTTCGGCTAGTCCAACCCTAGCCGTCTGATCGGCCCGTCCCGATCCGTTGGATCTTTATCCAATCAGGTCGTCCCCTTCCTCTCGCGAGCGCGGCCCGTCTCACCGGCCGCACGCGTTTCCCCCTCGTCGCCGCCCCCCTCGCCTGCCCTCCCCGTCTTTGATCGCCGCCCGTCTTCGCCGGCCGCCCTGGTTGCCGGTCCTAGCCCTCAGCGGCCGTTCTCGTCGCCGGCCGCCCTGGTCGCCCATGCAACAGCCCACCCATGCGGTTGTAGCTTCGATGGCGACGACCGGAGCTCACCGGTGTGCTTGACGGCGCTCATCCCCCGCTTTGCAAACAAAAAAAATCGAGCGCCCAGGGAGATGCCCAGTGCTGCAACCTACGACGAAAAAAGCTACAACTAGCGATAGGAAAAGCCTCAACCGGCTACGAAAAAAGCTTCAACCAGTATACCACTAGGGCTATGGATGACCAAGAAAAGTTACAACCGGTGACAGCATCCGACTAAAAAAAGTTTCAACCGTGGAAACAAAGCCATGGACAAAAAACAAAAAAGTTGCAACCGGTAGTTATAAAAGTTACAACCGCATTGAAAAAAGTTTCAAACTTCTTATCTCAGCTGTGACCCCCGCGATGACGATGACGCCGTTTTGCTGCAACCGTAGTAGATTTTTGCTACCACCGGGGATTGAATTCGCTACAACCGGTTCCAGCAAAAATTCACCGTGGGAGGGTAGTCTGCCATGGCTGGTTGCAGCTCCGGCGTGGCCGGGTCCGGCGAGGTAGGCAGAGCTCCGATGCATGCGAGGGAGGCGTCGCCGTGGTAGCACCCCGTAGCACCGGTTGCAGCATCTCCCGTTGTCACCGCCCCTCGGTCGCCGGCGAGATGGGATGGTCACCGCGCAGAGCCATGGCGAGCTTCGAGCGGGGAGGGGAGCGCGTGGCGCTGCGACCGGAGGGCGGGGGGGGGGGGGGGGGGGGGAAGGGGGGGGGAAGGGGTGGGGAGGAGGGGGCAGAAGAAGAGGGCGGCGCGCACCCCGGCGAGCTGCGCGAGATGTGGGGGAGCTGCGCGAGACGCGAGGAAGAGGGAGACCGGCCCAATGTTTCCGCCGGTGCCCCGGCCCCAAACGTTTCCCTTTTTGCAACGACATCGACTCCCCAGCCATATTAAACCACAAGATCACTTCACTTTGACTAAAAAAAGCTAGTTCCATTCCTTCAGCAAGCACGACAAATTAAGATTGGGCATGGCAAAGATATCAACTTGTCACGCCTAATATGTGATCCTATCTGAGAGGAACTCGAAGGTCCCATCAAGAATATAGCCGCATATTGAAATGCTTTGCAAGGTGGATATCATTACATCGTATCATTACATAATAGTTGAGGATACATACAAAGACATACATACGCCACATTAGTACATCAAACATCATACATGAGAACAACATCCGTCTACGGATGAAACATAAACAGAAAATTAAATGACATCCACCCTGCTAGCCTAGGCTGTCGACCAGGAATCTATCCCAAGATCGACGAAGAAGCAAAAGAACTCCAAAACAAGTAAATATTGCTCTCACGTCATATCATCGCATTACCTGTACCTGCAACTGTTGTTGTAGTAATCTGTGAGCCATGAGGACTCAGCAATCCCATTACCATGGGTATCAAGACTAGCAAAGCTTAATGGGTATGATAAGGATAAGTGATGAGGTTGCAGCAAGCGACTAAGCATTGTATGGTGGCTAACTTACGAGTACAAGAGTAAGATGAGAAACTACCAAACGGTCGCAAACTAGTAATGATCAATAAGTGATCCTGAACCACTTACGTTCAAACATAACCCCATCGTGTTCTCTTCTCGACTCACTCGAAAAGAGACCGTCACGGTTACGCACGCGGTTGGTGTATTTTAAATTAAGTTTAGTTCAAGTCCACTACAACCGGATATTAAAAATTCCCATCTGCCACATAACCGCGGGCACGACTCTCGAAAGTTTAAACGCTGCAGGGGTGTCCCAACTTAGGCCATGACAAGCTCACGATCCACGGAGACAATCCTCCATCGCGGGACCCTCCGATCAGACTCGAAATCCCGGTGCACAAGACATTTCGACAATGATAAAACTAATCCAGCAAGACCTCCTGGCGTGCCGACATCCTGATAGTAGCCGCGCGTATCTCGTCTCAAGCCATGTCCGGATGAGCAGTACGTACGGCATCCGAAAACCCCAGGTGAAGGGGTGGCACTGCAAGTGGCTCTGTTTGGGACCAACACCATCAGCGCTGCCCCCCTGTATTATGTTGAGTTACTCCTCGGGTAGCGCTAACTCCCTATGCGTCAAATTTAATATCATGTTTAGTTATTATGTTGGGCAAATGGTAAAACCAATGTTGGGCCTTGTTGGAAGCGTTTTATTCAAAGCGAACTGTCAAGAGGGGCCCATAAACCCTCACCGTGTTAGGGACGCAAAATCAAGGAACATAACACGTGTTTGACGGAAACTAAGGCGGCAAGAGTGGAACAAAACACCAGGCAAAAGGCCGAGCTTTCCACCCTTTATCAAGTATATATATGCATTAATTAAATAAGATATATTGTGATATCCGAGGATATCCATGATATCCATGTCCCAACATGGAACAACCTGCAACTGCACCTGCAACTAGCAACGCTATAAGAGGGGCTGAGCAAAGCAGTAACATAGCCAAACAACGGTTTGCTGGGATGGTGGAAAAAGGTTAGAGGCTGACATGGCAATTTGGGAGGCTTGATAAACAAGTGGTAGGTAGCGCGACATAGCGATAGCATCGAGACAACTAGCATAGCAAAGATAGTAGTGAGATCCAAGGTGACGGTCATCTTGCCTGAAATCCTGCTAGGAAGAAGATCGAGTCCATGAAGAAGCAAACCAACGTAGTCGAACGGATCCCCACAATCAGATCATTATCGGAACTATCAAGGAGAAGCACAACCGGAAAGAAGCAAACAACATGGTAATCAACCATCACATAAACATGACATGATGCACAATCAAGTATGATGCATGTCCGGTTTAATAAAGCATAGCATGGCAAAGTACAACAAACAATACTACGGAACTTCACAACAATTATTTAGTTATCTCCCGTTTAAGCTACTCATCAATATTAAATGCTGGTTAACATGGCAAGAGGTGATGCATACAAGAATATCACATCAAAGCAAGTTTAAATGAGGCTGGAAACAACATACAACAATTCCGGAAAATCCCCATATACAATTTTTGAATTTGGTACTGTTCTGACTAAAACACCATTTTAATGTTGTTAAACAGGGAAATAAAGTGCACCATGTTCATCTATGCATTTTTCTAGACAAGTTACATATATAGTTTATTTAAATCGGAGCTACGGTTTTTTAGTTATTAACCATTTTAGCATGTCATTTGTGTAAAACAATGCAAACAACCATTTAAACATTTTTAACAGGGATGAAAGTTGCATATTATGAAAGTAGATGAAATTCTAAGCATTTTACATATATGACATGTTTCATTTGGATGCATGGATATAAGGTTATTGACAATGTAAAACAATGGCATTTCTGTAATACAATAAATGCAGAATCGCATGGAACAGAGAAAAAACATACGCGGGCCGGATTCAACGCATTGTGCAAGCAAAGAGAAGCGTGGTGTGCGTGCAAGAGCGTGTGCGGAAGGAGGCATGTGTGGATGCATAGGTGGGGTGGCTGGGCGTGCGTTGAGGCCAAGCCTCACTGCACATGGGTCACATGGCTACGACCATGGCTGCCGACTGGAACAGAGACGACATGCATGGATGCGTGCAGCGCGGAGCGAGCGCGGAGGCTATGTGTGTGGGATCAGCGAGCAGAAGCAGCGACACAAGCACGAGCTCAAACTCAAGATCGCCCATGGCGGGCGAACTCAGGGCGCAAGGATCGGCGACTACGATGACAGAATCAAAGCGGAAGAGGGGCTGGGAGGAGCGGCTGCTCACCAGGGGCTCGAGGGATACGACGAGGAGGCCGGGAGATGAAGGAGAGGGCGACGACGAGCTACTGGTCGGGGCGACGTCCTCGGGTTTGAGAAGCAGAGGAAGCAGGGGAAGAAGGCGTCAATGGACTTGGCGTCTCCGGCCTTGGAACGCAGCGGGAACGGGGTCATGGAAGAAGACGAAGACGGCTACGACGAGGATCAAGCCAGAGAAAAGCTTGAGCTCTCCTCGGCCATGGCGCGGGCATTGGCTATGGTGGCGTGGGCGTGGACGTGGGTTGGATCTCACCTTGGCGGCGGCGACAGGGAGAGGAGGAGGGCGAGGGAAACCCTAGGGGAGCTGCAGGGGGTTTTATAGGAGGGCTTGGAGGCGTGAAGGAGTCGTGGTGAAGCCACGGTGGCCATGTGCTTCCCCTGGTTTTCACCGTGAGAGACAGAGAGGGAGCAAGAAGAAAAGGAGGGAGTCGGGTCGCTGGCAGGTGGGGTCGACGGGGTGATCAGCTGGCGATGGGGGGATTTTTACCAGGGAGGTGATCGCTGGGCTGCGACTGGAGCAAGGAAGGCCCAAGTGGGCTGGATTCTCTCCCCTTCCTTCTCTTATCTTTTGTTTTCCTTTATAATCAACAGATTTCAGAACAGGAAAAGAAGGGGGAGCTAGGAAAAGAATTTGGAAGATATAATGATATCCTCAGGCTCCTGGTGACATGTACTATTTGAATAAATTGGTTTGGGCATTTTTTAGAGGTAGAAAAATAATTCAAGTTTGAATTAAATTCAAACTTGAGCCATTTTTGAACCCAACCAAAACAACTCCAAATGGGATCAGATTGGCAGAGAGGTTGAGGACATGGTCTAAAATAGATAGGAAAAGATTGAACATTTATGGAGGAGGGAAAAAGGTCACTTGCCAAAATGAAAGAAAGAAGAAGGAAGGAGGAGGTGCTGATGCATGATCATACGTGGAGCAATCAACAAACATAATGTAGGGGCAAAGCACATGACGGACTTGGAAACAACATGGATGCCACAATGCTATAATATGATGCATCAGGCAAAGGATGGCATAATGCAAAATGACAAGAGGCTCAATGCAACAAAATGAAATGGCACAATGCAATATAATAAAAGATGAACATGATGCAATAAACAAAATATGGCAATGGCATTCATCATGATCATGGCAACAAACAAATAGGAATGAAATATGCAAAACAATTATGATAATGCAACAAACATAATAAACACACGTCAACAACTAAAATAAATGGAAGGCATCTGAAGCTTCGGTCTCGGGGCGTTACAACTCTCCTCCACTAACAGAAGATCTCGTCCCGAGATCTTAAGAACGAGACGGAAGAGAAAGAGGACAAGGTGAAATAAGAGCACAAGAGAGAAGATGAACAAAGTCGAGAGCAATCGGGTAGAAAAGAGGAACGACGATTATGACAAGAATCGAAAGTTCAAGGAATTAGATGAACTCCGAAACCACTCTGGTTAGAACAAGATAGAAAAGGAATAAGAACGAAGGAATTGGGTTAGCATCCCGGTTGAACATGGAATGTAATAGAACATGAACTTGACAAGATGGAACGATACTTGACGAGAGGAACAACACAATGCCTCCAGAAGAATTGAAAGAGTTGAATGAAAAGAACGAAGAAGAAAAATGACATCTTCTACCACAATTGAGTTTGAAAAGCATCTTTGCAAGGAAGGATTGAACGGAGTTGTTGGAAATTCAACAACGAAAAGAATAAGCTTGTATTGGACTTATTGAAAACATCTCCAAAATTTGAGGTGAAATCTTGCCACAAACAAAAGCTTGAATAGCTAAGAAGAACGAAGAAATGCAAAACTCCACATCAAAAGTATGCAGAGAATTAATTGCACTTCGAGACGCAAGAGGAAAAGATACTTGAGCTCCAACAAGAATCTTGACGGACTTGAAGAATGAATTAAATCCTTACGAACCACCGCGAAGAACTCTGGTAACAAAAGGATGACGAGATAGAATTGAAGGATGAAAATAATAAGATTAAAGACTTGTAGTGATTTAGATGGAGGTTCCGACGAGATGGCCGAGGAAATTTTGAACTCTGGAAAAGAAAAGATGAACAACTTAGAACCGAGAAATTGATATCGCGAACAAACTCCGGAAGAAGGAATTAGATCATTTGGATGAAACAATAATAAGCATTATGTTATGCGTATCCTTCACCAATTTAAATTGATGACAAGTAAATTTGCATACTACTTATTCGCGTTGGAAAGATTAAGGGGATATATAGCGCAAAAACTTAGGAAGGTCTTCTTGAACCACCGGTAGGATTGGAAAGAACGAATGAATTGATACGATAACAACAGAAAAGGAATCTTGAATGATCCACCGTGAGAATTGAAATGGATGATGAAAAGAGAATGAATCGCCGGAAAGAGCTATAACACGAACAAAGATACTTGAGGGAATATCGAAACACCGGAAAAATTTAAGAACGCGAAAAGAATGTCGTGAATGAATAATTCTTCTGAAGTGACGACCTTCGGTGAAACGAAACGGAAAATAACTCCTAAAATAGTCCGGATGGGTAAGAAAAGAATCGCACGATTGGAAACAATTTGAGAAGATAACATCGAGCTAGCACCGCGAATCTCCGAGAGAACGGACAAGATTTAGAGGAAAACTCTTCTTCGGTCTTCAAGGCTGATTATGACGATGAGAAATACTGTGAATAATTAGAGAGATGCTCCGGAACAATGAATACTAGAAATGTTGAGCCGAAGTTGAAAAGAATTTGAAAGCGATCTCAGAGACGGCAATTGATTGATGAAAATTCATTCTTACATCAAACTTGGAAATAATTAGAGAATAACTCCGGAAAAGAAGTTAGAAGAGTCACGTAAGATCTTGGGAAAGACCTGTGGGTTATGGGCCCACTCAAAATAAACACCGTTGAGAAGGATTGAAGAAGAGATGATGCACCGGAACAAATCAAAGACTTATGAGGTGACAACCTCGAATAGAACGAATGAGTCTTGAGCGAAAACACGAATCTCATGAGATTTCTTCAGAGCTCCGGAACAATTGAGTTGCGAGAGGCGAACGAGCAAGGGGAAACATTTGAGTAAAGGAAAAGGAACATGATTGACCCGAAAACTTGAGTTAATCCTCCGGAGAAGAAAATGAGAGAGAATGACGAACTAGACGAGAAATCACCGGTTGAAGCAATTAAGGAAAGAATGAAGAGGCTTCACACGAACAAAAGGATACTCGATTAGATTCTTCAACTCTGGGAAGAAAAGGGCGGGTGGGTGGGAAAAACAAAGTAACTTGGAACGGGGAACCGACGAATAACTTGAAGAGAAAAACATTGGTTGAAATAAGTGAGGAAAGAATGCAAGGGCTTCGCATGAGTAGGATGGATACTCGATTACGGGTTCCGGTTCCAAGAAGAAAAGAGCGGGCGGGTGGGAAAACAAAACTGCTCGGGACGGTGAAACGATGGAATAACTTGAACCTGGCTTTGATACCAACTTGTAGCGCCCAAGATGCGATTCTATCCCAGTCACGTGATGAATTCATGATTGGGGCACAATCGCATTTCGAGCGCATAGCAAGGTGGATATCATTACAACATACCATGTACTGAATAGATGAGAATACAATATAAAGGCTTACACTCGCCACAAGCTACAACATCAATACAACAGTTCATCAATACATAGCAATCATCATACAGAAGAGCAGAATCTGACTACGGATGAAATCAAACGCAAAAAGAAGAACGACATCCACCCTGCTAGTCCCAGGCTCCCCGACACGGAACCTATCCCTACTCGCGACAACATAATTTGCCATAAAAACGATGCTAGAAAACATTCCAACATTCGATTTGGGGTAACATCCATGCTTTAATATTTTTGCAGAAGAAAGGTGAATCCTCACTTTGTATCTAGCTACACTAACGAGCAAGTGAGTACTTGCAAGTTAACCCGAAATAACGTATATCACCGAGTAAAGCAATACGAGGCTTGAAATCATAGCAGTTCTAAAGCAATACATGGCTTGAAAGCATAGCAGTTCTAACTTATCAAACATAACCTTGACTATGGATCAACATGTGGTTGGATGGTTAGAATGACAGTGCTATCCTCAACTTATCAGAATTCAAGTCCCAGACTTGACATTGATGCTCGTATTTTCCTGAATTTATTTTCAGGCCTTTCGATGATGTGTATTCAGTGGAAGAAGATGTTCCCGTCAACTACGAAGGCGTCTATGGCGACTTTGTAAATCTCGAGATGATATGTCCGCTCAGTCTCTCGAAGGTGCTCATAATGTTAGAGTCTGCGTGCCTACGCTCATAGGGCTGAGTGTATGTTTGTGTATGTGAGCGACTTCGATTGTACCGTGTTAAAAAGAATACAACTTTAACTAACAGTAAAGCAATACAACATAAAGGAACGATATCTTCAAGGTTTTCTTACATCTGCCTCAGATCATAACCAGACTCATTGTGGCCTCCCATGCCAGCATTTCTCCATCTTATCTAACTTTGTGTATTGGTACACATAAATGATATTTTGACTGTCATCATGGTGCATCGTGCACAATTTTCAACATTCCTAGAATATATCCATTTCACCTTGGTTTTGTTAAATTTGATTTGTTCATCCAAGTTGACAATGACCGAATAGTGTGAATTGTATAGAATCCATCCAAACCGTGGACATGGCTACCGATGAGTCCAAAATTACATCACATTTTTCTTTTAAGTTGTGCAATAGTAGCAGGATTTATAGGACTTTACCGAGTTCGCACAACCTTTTGTTTGATTTCACCAAGATCTTAACTGAGGAGGACATCTGTAGCATAAAGGAGAAAACAAGTATACATGTCAAAATCACGTTAATTGGTGTGACGGGAACCTACCATAAGAAGCGGCGATCAAACGAAGCAAATTCCAGCCACAACAATGCTTCCAAGAGAAAGTCAATGCCTAGTATGAGCGTGCCCACTCGTCCAGCTGGCGACCCCTCCCCCTAGTTGAATATTTTACCCCGGTGGCTTCGAATCACAAATGAGAGCAACATAGAGATTAGAAACTTCCCTGGAACCAAGAACCCTAGCCTCCGGGAGGGATCCATGCCGAGGATTGATAGAAGGGCTCCGCTACGCCGTCAACCCGATCAAGGAGACTCCCGTATCAACCATCGTCATCACCATCTCCCTATTCATGTCTTTGTAATACCAAATTCTAGGTGGATTCCTATGTGTATTACTTTGACCGTTCATCCATGATTACCACGATTATCCTTTTGATGTTTGTTGTCTCCGTGTACGAGTAAAACCCCTGGTTCTTAGGGATATGGAGGAACCCTAGTATGTTTAGGGGCTAAACGCCAAAAGTACATATAATCCTCCTTTGCATGTTTACGTTAATGTTCTTCATTAGTGTTGTGTAAGGTCGACCACTGTAACATCCTAAAATTCTAAACTTTGGAATGTTATATTAAATAGATAGTTTGTTTGATTGCTGTGTGATTGATTGACTGAAAGTGAGTGAAGTTTGAAACTTTTTGAAAGTTAAATGAGAGGGAATAAAAGGACTTTCCCAAACTTTCATTCTCTTTTATGATCTCCGTGAATTCAAATTCTTTTCAAATACAAAACCCTGGAGATAAGATGACATGACTTCTTCCATTAAATTAAATGAAAAGGGTATTTGAAAATATTTGAATTTCATTTGGAACTATTTTCAAATTCAGAAACTTTAAGCAACTCAATGATTTTCACGAGAGAAGATAAAATGACCTCTTCAAATCATATGAAATATGAGTTGGAAGTTTCAAAGAATCAAATTTAAAATCCCATTGGAATTATTTTCAATTTGGTGTTATTTGGTTTTTATTCAAATTACTTTCTCCAAAAATAAAATATACGAAAAAGGGTAAAATGATTCCCTACAATAGAAAATTGGAGAGAAATAAATTTGAATTTATTTTGGTATTTTTAAAATAATTTTTATTGGGTTTTATTATAGAAGTAGCACTTTTGCTTTATTTTAAATTTGTGTGGATTTTATTTGACTTTAGAAAAATGTTCATGTCGTAGAAAATCTTTTTCTGAAATTTTTGATATATTATATGCCTATAGTATATATTTTTTATTTTATATCGTTTTATTATTTCATTCGTCTGCAAAATGATAAAAAAACAAAATCCCCACGGACCGAACTGGGCAGAAGGCCCAGCCGGCCCACGACGCCGCCGCCTACCTCGCGTACGCGCGCCGGACGCCGTCGCCGTCCCCGACGCGGACTCCACCCGCCGCCGCCTCTCCTTTTTCCCCTCCTCCAAGGCCGCCTGCTCCCGTCCCCTTCTATAAAGTCTCCGCCGCCCCCCTCTTTTCCCCGTAGTCGCCACCGCTGCCGCGCAGGCCGTCTCGCCGCCGCCGCACATCTCGCCGTCGCCGCTGCCGCGCCGCACTTCACGCGGCCGCGCAGACGCGCCCGCGCCGCGCCCCTCCGCCGCCTCGCCGCGCGCTCGCCTCCGCGCCGCACCGCTCGCCCGCCGGAGCTGCTTCGCCGCCGCAGCCCGCTGTCGCCGGAGTTCATCCTCGCTGCCGCCGGTTTTCTCACGAAAACCGCCAAACCGCCGCGAACCGGTATAACCGCCGCCCGATCCAGTTTTCGTCGGTTTTTCCTTTTAAATTTGGTTTTCTTTTTAGTTAGTTTTTATTTGCGAACGTTCACTAGTTAGGTCTACACAACGAACGATTTTCGTTCGTTAGCGTTCTGTAACGAACGTTCGTTCTTTAGGTTTTTCCTTTTTATTTTTATTTCCTTTTTAGGGACCTATTTATAGTTTTTCTTTTACAGTCTAGCCCCTAGGTTTCAAACGACCACATCTTTTTACCCGTTATTCCAAATCCAACGAAACCAATGCCCACTTCTTCGTTATGACCCCCTCTACCAGTAAAACAACTTAAACATGTTTTTGAGAGTTTTAAAATTTGAATGCAAACATATTTGTATTTGAATTTAGTTTGATCATAACTTAAGTTTTATAACCCCGATTTAGTTGATTCTTTTTGCAAATCGAAGCTCTTGACCTAAACTTTCGAAGGCCAAATTCACCTAATTTTGGTACTGTTAGAAATTGTTTTATGTTGCAAGAGTTATTTGCTTGGTTTTGATGTTTTCCGAATTGTCCTCTTCGTTCTTCCCGATCTTTTGAGTGATTTCTTATGTGTGGTTACTATTGCTTGCTTACGATAGATTGACCGGAGCGTGACGAGTAGAACTATCAGGAGTTATGAGTGCGAATAATCTTCATCAACAGTACGGGGCAAGTTCACACTTTGATCATATCCCTTTA